>NW_026267246.1:444558-446185 GCF_000697945.3 Frankliniella occidentalis | reverse complement strand
GGCGCCTTACGAGTGGAGCGAGTAGGCAACCCACCCGCACTCGTGCGTACGGTACAGTATAACTACAGAAGTGAGCGGGGTTAATCAGCCACCTAATAAGCCTATAAGGCTGCATTTGTAAGCTATGGTGAAACAAAACATTTTTGTCCATACCTATGAAGGCACGTCAAATTATCCATAATACGAGCGATTTCATTCGTATTACGGATGATTTGTGGGGACGACTGCACAAAATTGTACGTCAGCGAATCCGTAAGGAAATAATAGTGAGTTGTGCATTATATCACTCCTGAGTGAGAGGTTTCTTTGAAAGATTGAATGGATGGATTGCACACATATTCCCGATTTGCGGTGATCGTGTCAGCGTCACCTATTTGATTACTGAAATTGTCTACGATTGTGTCGTGAGAGGAGGGGGGGGGTAGAATGCCCTATTGGCGCAGGCACTTACCCCTTGTAATGGCGCCGGCGCACCGAGTGCGCCTTGGGCGCCGTGCGACTAGTGCGTAGCAGCAGTGCGTAGGCGAGGACCCTAGGGGGGGGGGGGATATTCCGTTTGTTTCGTGGAGCAACCACGCGGTTGAGGTTGCGCAAGCGCCTCACCTCACGCACGTGCACAGCACGTGCACGTACCCAGCGACGCGACGGCCCGGGGCCCATTGCACACTGCATGCATGATCAAGGCTGCACTGCTGGCTGCACCGCAGCCTGCACTACGCGTCATTGGAGACCAGGTTTGGGGGAAGGGGGGGGGCTGAACATTGTGAGGCCTAGGCATATCGACTTCTCCAATTTAGTTGGTCAGGTGATTGCGCCCACGCATTTACGGCATTCAGAGTCAGTCAGCACCAGGAGAAAAGGGAGAGGGGGAGGGGGGGGGGCGCCTGGGTCGGCTGGGCCGCCACGCCGCGGGCCGAGGCTTGGTACCGACAGCTTAGCCCGCCTCGCAACGGCCAGGCTCGCGCCAGCCCCCCACCCGTCGCTTTGCTTTGGATCACTATTTTCCACTCCCTACCTCACCAATCTTCGGTAGTATAGTGGTCAGTATCCCCGCCTGTCACGCGGGAGACCGGGGTTCGATTCCCCGCCGGAGAGTATTTTATTTTTCCTTGTTTTTCATTTTTCCCTTAAAGTATTCTGTGGGAGATAATCTGAAACATTTGTCTGAGCAGCTCGTACACAGAAATGTTTTGGGGGCGGCACGACAGACGCATCTGCTGGTGGGCACATCGAATTGAAAAGTAACCGCGTGATATAAAAACGAGCACTTCGCTCTGATAAACTAAGAGTGCAACTGCTCAACACTTCTCAGTGTGCAACTCCGTAGTAGTACACTTGCAAGTGCTTGACTTGGTAGGCGTGCACTTTGAGAAGGGACACTGTTGAGCATTTCCTACACATGAAGCGTTCAATGTAAGGAAATGTTAAACAGAGGAGTTTCACACTTGCAAATGCATACACTCTCATTTCCCTATGGATGTGCTATCCGTATGTTATGGAGAATTTTGTGCTAACGTATTATGGATCACAAATTATCCATACACTGATAAAGTAAGTGTTCAACTGCTCAACACTTGTTAGTGTGCAACTGCAAGTTGAATACTTGCAAGTGTGCAACTCCGTAGTC
>NW_026267246.1:443805-444508 GCF_000697945.3 Frankliniella occidentalis | reverse complement strand
ACACACACACACACACACACACACACGTAGAGGCGGACAAACTGTTCCGAGAAGGCGCTGTTCATATCTCCCCCGGAGCGCATGACCCATCTACCAGTCGCACCGATGCGCCGAGGCGTCGTCATCGCCGTCCTGCACTGGGGCGGATCTGGCTTACAGCGTTTGGGCGAGAAGCGGGGAAACGTTTACTATCAGGGGCTCTTTTCCCTGTTGTTAAATACAACTGCAAAACCAACATTGTACTCAGTACACACATTCAAGAGTGTGCTTAATTCCCATAGTACACACATAAACAAACGTGTGTACGTACCAACCATAGTCCACACATACAATAAGTGTGTGCGCTTTATCTCAGGTACCGTATATAAGGAATAGGTAAGTGTCACACACTCTCCCCTGACAGTGAGTATAAGTACACACTTGTAAGTATGTGCGTGCTTGCTAGTCGACTCTACTTTTGGGGAATTAATTACTGTTTGAGTTTGCAGCGTAACGATTTATGGGATTAATTTTATGGTGCACAGGCAAAGAAGCGAACGAAAATTTTCGTAGGTTTGTTACTTTCCTTCTCAGTGCTGTGGCCAGCCACTTTCTCGTACAAATAAATTTACCACAGCAAACCGAATTCTGTCACTTTTGCATTCACGAATAGTAAATTTTGTTAAAGATTAGGCTTACAAACCAAACTGAACCGAGCTAAGCA
>NW_026267246.1:432193-436536 GCF_000697945.3 Frankliniella occidentalis | reverse complement strand
TGGATAATTTGTGATCCATAATACGTTAGCACAAAATTCACCGTAAGCGTGTCCATAAGGAAATGAGAGTGTACCTGACGAGTTGAACACTCTAGCAAGTGCCCAACTACGGAGATGCTCACTTGCAAGTATTGAGCTTAAAGTTGTACACCTAAAAGTGTTGAGCATTTGCACCCTTAGTTGTGCTAGTTAAAATTTTTTCAACCCTTTGAACTTATGAAGAATGTACATCAGAAGGAGTTACTGTCACGTACAAAAGCGTAAGCGGCGTGTTACACTTAAGGGTGTGGTGGTGGTGGGTGACCTTCATTTCTCACATGCCGATCACACACAGATTTCTTTATGTATGAAAGATGTCACACATTATGACATTTTTTGTGTGTCACGTTTTACTATAAGGCAGGCACTTCTCTATGATTGACAAGGCTGTCACACATTTCTGTAAGATACCATGTGCCTTTACCTCGTTGCCTTAATTAATTTTGATCGTCCTCCTCGTGCTGGTTCTCTGCTGTTGGCCTCCCCGCCCTCCCGGCCATTCCCCCCCCCCCTTCCTACTCTCGTCGCCTCGCAGTATGTAGGTCGGCTCGGCCGGCTCGAGCTCTACGCTTTGGGTTGGATCACAGCCCGGCCACTCCCTCTCATAGAAGCATCGGTGGTTCAGTGGTAGAATGCTCGCCTGCCACGCGGGCGGCCCGGGTTCGATTCCCGGCCGATGCAATCATTTTGTTTATTTATTATCAACGACATAACAGGTGGCTGATTCGCACGCCGCGGCCTCGTGGTTAGTCAATTAATTCAAGTCAAGTACTAGTGGGGGCGGGTTTGCGCCCACGGCTACTTATATCCCTGAGCGAGTATGCAACCCGCCCACCCGTGCGCATGCGGTACACTATAACTACGGCGACCTGTGGCTCTGAACTCAATTTCTTTACTATATCCAAAGCGAGGGTTTGGTCGGAGAAAGGGAGATATTCGATATGAGGCGGATAAAAGACCAAAAAGTAACGAATTCTTTATTAAAGTCGTAATTGAATTTGATTTGATGCTTGATGTATCGCAGTGTAGCTCATGGGCCCGCCTGCGTATGAGTGTGTGTCCAAGTGTCGCGATACCGAGCTGGCTGCACCGTCACTGCCTGACGTCAGGGGACGTGGAGTGCGGCCGGCGCCTTGGTTGTTTGGCAAACAAGGCACCGTTGCTGCTTCTCGAATAATTACGGAGGCATAGCTTCCAATCGTCCTGTCTCAACAACAACTGTGACCTCCAAAGCTGCCGATACAGTTCAGTAATTTTCTCACCAAAGCTAAAGCCGAGGTCATGCGGCTACTTTTGGAATGTTTGAAAAGTATGAGGAACTTCCCTGAAACTTCGAGGAACTTATATTCGTTTCAATTGAAATATTAATCAATGGGGTATCCTCACTCTTAAAAACAATAAGGTCAGAACTTGACGAAGAATTCGTTGTGAACAAATTTCCAGAACACTTCGCGATTTTGGGAGAAATCACAAGTCATCTGTGTTATAAAAAAATAATTAACTTTCGGGGTAACTACGACTATGGTTTACAAATATTTCAAATTACTAAAAACAAAATGCACGGTTTTTAACTACAAGTGAGTCTAGAAACCCCTCATAAAATGACCGGTTTTACCGCGAGCTCAGTTATATACATATATTCATTTAGATTTTCCTCTCGTCTTGTTCTTTGCAGGCTGAATGCACGGACCTCTGTTGGCCATGTGTGTAAAGTACAAACATACTCCCACTGTACACTCTTGGTCTTGGTCGCCACCGTCTCAGTGGCCTCGCCCGGCCTCGCCCGGCCTCGCCCGGCTGCCCTGCCCACCCGCACCAGTCTGCGGCGTGCACTTCTGGCCCAGAACAGAACGGAAATGTTGTGCTTATTCCGAGAAGTTCACACAGGAAAAACTACAACTCGCCAGAGAGATAGAGACTGTTTCCTGTGGGGGAAACCGCTCGCCGATAGCAATCCAGCCTTTGGCAATAGGCGAGGCGATAGATATGTTCTGGCTCATTTGGCACATACACATACCAGGTGGCTGATTAGCCCCGCGCATTTCTTTAGTTAGACTGTACCGCACGCAGGAGTGCGGGCTGGTTGCCTACTCGCCCGGCCCGTAAGGCGCCGTGGACAGGGGTAATAGGACAGCCCGCCCGCACTCCTGCGTGCGTTACAGTCTAACTACAGAAGTGCACGGGGTTAATCAGCCACCTGGTATATCAGAAGGGTTTCGAGGAAGTGTCGTCTAATCGGTATGACGGAAACCCCGCATGTACGTAGGCGAATCGCGTGGGCTGGCGTACTACCCACTGCAGCGCTCAGAGCCCCTCGTGAGTAGGCAACGTGCCCGCGCGGCGCGCGTACGGTACAGTATACCTAGAGTGCACGGCGCGAACCACCGGCCAGGGCCCTTCCTAACAACATTGGACTCAAGTCGGCGATAGGACTGGTACAGAAAACAGAAACAAACAAGAAACGTACTTTTACCGCAATAATTTATATCTTGAGGATCCGCTGTTTTTCCCAACGACGCTTCCCTGACGTAGTCTGCTTTCACTCTGGCAATATTTATGTAATTCGTTGGGATTCCTCACACGTCGTCTGTACACGATAGCCAATATGACCTTTGCCTCAATTGCTGGGTAGGGAGACCCCTAAATGTCTTTGTCTGTGTTTTTTCTCTTTTTTTTTCTTTCGGGGGTCGTGCTGGCCGTGCTGCCTCGACTGACCCCGCCCGCTGGCCGCGCCCGTATGCCGCGGGGCCGGCCTGATTGCGAGGGGTGCAGGGTCGCCCAGCGCGCCCAGCCCTCGCTCGCTGCGAACCGGGGGTACGATGGTACGATAGGGGCTGTTACAACACACGCGCATTGCATACGAATAAAGGCGTGGTGTGTGTTTTCCCCTCTTCTTTCGTTTCGTTTCTCTCCTCCCCTCCCCCTCTTTTTTCCTTCTCGATTTTCATTTGCTATTCGCCGTCTAGCCGCCGGGGTTTTTGCCAAAAGGGGAGGGGAAGATTAGAGAGCTATATATGTGCTGGGGACATAAAAGCCGCTGAAAGGGCGCAGAGAGAGCATAGAGAGTCCTGCATGCAGCTTCTCATTGGAAACAGCTTTGTCCCCGACAGTCTGTATCGCGCCCCTGCACGTCCTGCATCCTGCTCGCCCTGCCGCTCACGTCTTAATTGTGCCCATCCTGTGACGTGCGCGGAAATTAGCGCCCGGGACGGGAGGCCG
Organism: Frankliniella occidentalis; assembly: GCF_000697945.3. NCBI lineage: Eukaryota > Metazoa > Arthropoda > Insecta > Thysanoptera > Thripidae > Frankliniella > Frankliniella occidentalis. Next base: position 433,278 of record NW_026267246.1, on the reverse strand, counting down.
GGAGGCCCTAACCATGTAGCTTCTGCCAAAATGCATGCCCCGTTTTTGGAAAATTATTTTCAGAACTTCTCTCTTGAAATTAAGAGTACGAAATGTCGCTCACCTACGGGCAAAAGTATTCACACACCATTGGGATGTGCAAATAAAAAATATTCACACACATGCATGCAGGAAAATATTCGCACACATCAGAAAACCCAAGTGTGTGAATGTCGCGCACACATTTACGTGTGTAAACGACACTCTGTCAACTCAATCACGTATACATTGTGTACTTTAAATAAAGCGTACATGGCATAACTTTAATTAATGCATACATGGCATGTACGCTTTTCTAAATGCGGTCATGGCCATGTATACATTATTTAAAGTATACATGCCATGTACATTTTATTTAAAGTATACAATATGTACGCATTTGAATAGACAGAGTGCATTCGTACACACATTATGGAGGCATAATTTTAGGTGCACTTAAGTGTGACAATTTTTAAGGAAAATTCACACATCTACTCCCCGGAGTGTACGTATGACCAATCATGCACATGCAAATGTGCGGCATTCACACACTTGGACGTATACATATACAGTAGCAAACAGGGGAACTGTCCGGCTTAGATGTAACCGACAACGATGACACTGTGCTTGTTGAGCCTGCTGGTTGAGTACTCATTTGCTGAGCTGCTTGTGTGTAACGATTTCTCTACATTTGGCCTTCACATTTTCGAAAAAAAAATACTCTCCGGCGGGGAATCGAACCCCGGTCTCCCGCGTGACAGGCGGGGATACTGACCACTATACTACCGAAGATTGGTGGAGGAGGGCGCGTCGGCTGACTTACAGGCCGCGCAGCTCGCTTTATCTCCCCCACCCCCTCTCTCCCCTTCCACGTGCCAGACCCCCGAACGCATCGTGTTTCTTTGGCGGAGAGCCGAGGAGCCGGGCGAAGTTTTCTCAGACACACATGCCTTATCTTCTCATGTTCTGATAATTACGAGGGCATCTGGGGACATTTCCCCCATTCGGGATTCGGTAATATCCCTTGCAGCAGTTGGACCTTGTGAAAATCATCTCAAAACAGGTAC
>NW_026267246.1:431662-432143 GCF_000697945.3 Frankliniella occidentalis | reverse complement strand
CAGTTCAGTAAGTAGGTGGACGAGAAAAGGGGAATACAAATAAGGGACTTACCGTAGCCAGTTGAAACTTGTGGCCGAAGCCGGCCTGGTTTCCGAGGTATGTTAGGGTGTAACCACCCCCATTGATGGCCGCCATGGCCTGTTCAGTCATCATACTTATATATTTATTGGGGAGGTACGTGAATACCGTTACCTCCCCGTCTTGCAGGATCACTTTCCGGCCGTCCCCGACGGCCGTCACGCTCGCGGTTACGGAAATTATGGGGTGCGCCACCCCAATCGTAAAATCGCCCTGGCGGCGATACTGCGGCGCTACGGCCGCGTTCACTCCATTGAAAGCACCAAGGAGATCCATCTGCAACAAAGCGAAAGAAAGCCATTTTAGTACCAAAATAGTAAGAAGTCTTTTATTGTTAAAGAACCACGGTGGTTCAACGTAAGCTACAGCATTGTAGCTTTCGGTGTATTTCAACTGTAAGTT
>NW_026267246.1:417856-429808 GCF_000697945.3 Frankliniella occidentalis | reverse complement strand
GCTGCACCCCGTCTGGCCAAAGGTTGATGGAAGGAACATACGTCGGGCGGCCCCCCCGGCACGGCGGCGGAGCGCAGCGGCGCGCGCCACAGTACGTCACTCATTGACGTCACGGCGACCGGCCCGGCGGCCCTCTAGCGCCCGGCCCGTGCCACTGCACTGCACAGGATTGTTCGGCATTATGAACGTTTGAATTGTCGGATTAACGGCACCATTCACCGCAATTATTTCTGCAGTAACGCGTCACGCGTTCATTATTTTGCTAACGGTAAATCGTACGAGAGTTAAGTTTCTGCCGACGCGGCTAACGTTAACTCCGTTGCGTTGTTCCAAAATTCCGCAAACCATTTGCACACGCTCGATCGCGCGCTAATGCTAAAGTATTGATCTTCACAGTAATTGTTAAACAACATACCAGGTGGCAGATTAACCCCGCGCACTTCTGTAGTTACGCTGTACAGCACGCAGGAGTGCGGTTGGGCTTGCCTACATATCGCTCATGACAACGGCGCCTTTTGGGCTGAGCAAGTAGGCAAGCCTGCCAGACGCCTGCGTACCGCGCATGCCTGCGGTACAGCATCGTACTGCACCTTCGGTGTAGTATCAGGAATGTATTTTAGGAAATGATTTATTAGGATATGATATCTGTGGTAATTTGGACGCTGTGTACATGGCCTCGCCGTTTAAAAAAAGGAGTGAGGCGTCATCCAGCGGCCGCAGCCGCCGCACCCGCCGCCTCCCCGCACACTTACCGCGTCTATTTTTAAAAGGCTGATCCATCGCTTTTTCGAGCTGTACAGTACTCTTCTCCAAGAGACTGCTGACTGATCGGCTATGCCGTTGTCCGAGCCTTCTTCAGAGGGCCCAGGCTACAGTTTCTTTCTGAAGACGGTTTAGTTTAGCACCTGCTCGCCGGGCGTTGCGCAGCACAGCGACAGATTTAACGGACGTCAGATAGGGCCTTGCAGCTTCTTTGCGTAAGCGGTCGGGGAGGGGGTGGTGGTGGGCCTCGAGGTGGACACGGCGGCCTTCTGCCATTCCAGTCCCGCCGGGGAGGAGAACTCTGAGGAGAGCTCCGTCGGACAACAAGGTGTATCGGCGAGCGGGACTGGGGCGGGGTCGGCCGATGCGGTGCACAGGATTGTTTTGCTGCCCCATTTCTTGAAATAACGCCCGCGCGTCTGCCGGCTCCGCCCCGTCCTGTGCCCATGCTGCATGTGCCCGCGTCACTGCTCTGCGACCCCAGCCACCTTACTGCACACTGTCTACTGGAACTGGATATCCGACGCACTTCTCCGTAATTGCTATGAGCAGCGTAATCTGCGAGTAATGCAGATTTCATTATGAACGAAGTTTTATCGATATACACCCCGCACTCCTGTGTGCGGTACAGTAAAACTACGTACAGAGGTGCACGGGGTTATTCTGCCATCTGGTTCAATATTGTTTCATTATTCGTAAACATTAATTCTGATCACTTCATGAATGGCATCTTTGTGTGGAACGCTAAACTGTCAAACAATATTTCGCCAATGGCCCTAAAACTATTGCCTCTCCCGCCTCTCCTCCTCGACCCCCTTCCAATACAAATTCCTGGAGCTCCCTGCTTGCCGGCGGGGATGTGCAAAGCCATCCGCCAAAGGACTCGCGCGGCTGTTCGCACACACACTGAACAAACCGAACAAGCTCCCTACGTATGTATCGCCGGCAGCCAGCGGAAGGGCCGGCCGGCACGCCCCAGAGTGGGAGATGAGAGATTAGAGGTGGTCCTCCGGCTGCTGTATGTATGGAGGGCTGCTCGGCTCGGGTTCCCTTGGCGCCTCTGTGTGCGTGTGTGTGGAGAGAGGAGAGAGAGGGGGAAGAGAGGAAGGGACAGGGCGTAGAGGGCGTTCGAGCCGCTGCCCCTTTACCCCCTGCCCCCGGGGTCCGTTCACCTCCGCCATAAACGAATTCCAGATGTCCGGAGGACGGTGCGGCCCCAGCCTCGGCCCCGGCGGTCGTTGGGGGGCTGCCACCCTGGCGGCGGGTGCTCCTGCCGGCTGAGCCTGGCTGAGTGAGCCTACAGTGCTGCGCCCACAAGGCTGAGCTGAGCCCTCCGCGCCTTGGTTGGGCGGCTGATGGAGGCATGAGATGGCCCCGGCCCGGCGAGGACTGTTGTCCACCCCTTTCTCTGCACCCCGCCCCAGGGCCAGGCCGGGCAGAATGTCTTTTGGCTTTTACGCCCCCCCCCCCCCTCTCGCACAATCACGTGTTGTGTCCCCTGCATGACTCGTTGCGGCGGCCGCGACTGCTCTTGCGGTGCGGCGAGGAGAGAGAGAGAGAGGTCGACCTCTCATGAGAGAGACGGGGTTGTGACGCATTTCCGGCCCTCTCACCAGCTGCCGATCGTATTTCATGGCAATTTCCCGTCCCGCGACGACGCATCGGACGTGCGCTCCCGCCTCCTCAAGCCGGGCGCACATACGGGCGTATACGGCCGCACGCACATAATACACGCGAAATGGCTTTATCCAATGGCGGTGAATAGTGGAAATAAAACCCACCAACTTAGTTTTGTTTGGCAGGAAAAGTTTGCGGCTGCCACTTGTGTTTCGTTCCCCTTGCACGGGACGCAGGGCCTCCCGCCGCCTGCCGGCAGGCAATTTCAGTTCATGTCGCGGTGCCGGAGAGAACTTGAACAGTGGGTGTTCCGTGAGCAAGGGCTCTCCTCAACTGTTCGGGAAACTAATTACGTTTCGTCACTCCGGAGCCCCTGGCACCTCCTATGTTCGGCCCCGGCCCGCCCCCGCCGACGCCACCTCTCTGCATGTTGTTGTCACGTTGATGGAGTGGCCGAGAGTAGCCCGGGCTGATATGTGAGGTCGAGGCTGGCCGCATCGCTTTGGGACCCTGGCAGCTCAAAGACCCTCCGGGACGAGGTTGTTGTTTGACTTTGTTTTTATCTGGCCCGTCTCTCTCCGCTGTCTCACGTTTCCCTCCAACATCTTGCCCATCACTCTCATTCATTCTCTTTTCCAGAAAGCATTTGAGCTGAAAGTAGATTAAGATTGTAAGACGGCTCGGGCTCTCTCTATTTGTTTCTTTGAGGCCTCTCAGCCTTCAGAGTTCTCGGTCCGAGAAGGGTTAGCCAACGGGTTTGGAATACACGTCCAGTCGGACGCACAAAAGGGACGCAGCCGGGAGCAGCCGAGCAGTCCAGCCGACTGATTCCACAGAGCGTTTAGTCGTGCCTTCTCTTCCTCGCCTGGTGGCGCTTGTCCGATGTGTGCGACGAGGATGGAGATTACGAAAGCGATCATCTGAATCATACAAATCAGTGGCAGAACGCTGCGTCCAGGACCACTCCCAGCCGCCAGCCGCCAGTCGCTCGTGCTCGTTTGATCCTCTTCCCCACCTCCGGCCGCGCGCCGCGCCGCGCTGCACCCCGCCGTGCCTGGCCGTGCCGTGCAACTAGTCCGCGGCGGCGCGACACACGTCGCGACAGGGGCCGCCGTCGCCCCCGCCCTCCCCGGGCCCCTCTGGGGGACGTCTAGACCGGCAGATGCGACTAGGAATCCGCTGGGCCGTCGCCAAGCGGCGCCAAGGGCCTGAGGTCTTCTGACGCCCAGCGGCCAACGCCCCCCGCGCGCGTCGCTCAGCATCAGCACCATGCAGCACTGGTGCAGCACCGGCAGAGACCGTAGGCCGTAGGCCGCGCACCGACGGACCAGTCCGGTGGAGGAGATACGCCCCCGAGACACTGACGCATGCACTCTAACCTTTGGATAATGGATAAGTCGAAATTTGTCATTTTTGATATTCCCAAAACCGTACCAAATTCAAAGATTTCTGAAGTTGGTGTCTACATGGTTAAACTGGACATTTTTCGTTTTCCCTTTCTCTTTTTCCTTAAGGTCTAGAGATCAAAAACTATAGGAAACTCGCCATGTTTGTAATTTTTACTTACTTAGCTGGTCCGACGATTTTGATAAAACTTACTCAGAGACTAACATTCCCCAATTTCGTCAATTTTGACTCGACACTCCATTCTCTTTGGCTTGGGTCATTATCCCCTTGGCCCCTAACACTGGCTAGGGTAGGCCATCCCGTCATACATTCGTGTATAGACGGGTGGCTGTTGCATACCTACCAGGCGTCTCCTGTGGCTGGGCTTCATCTGCTCTGCCCGATACTCTGCTCTGTTCGATATCCTATAGTAGGTGGCTGATTCACACATGCGTGCATTTTGCGGTACAGTATACCTAAAGTATATCTATAATTATACTGTATACAGATTACGGAAAAAAAGATTCGCTGAGTCAGCTAATATATTGACTAATATATGGACAGACAAGCACATAAACTACTGTAACCACTATATTGACTACTAATCAATCATTGGCTGTGCCAGTCAAAATTAGCTGTAAGAGCTTATCCCTTTCCCTACCTCAGTCGAGGTCGACCTTACTGATACAGGCAATTCATTATTTCATACAACTAATCTTTGACTGGTACAGCCAATGACTGATTAGAGTAGACAATATAGAGGTTACAGAAGTTTATGTTCTTCTCCGTCCGTGTACCAGTCAATTAGCTGACTCAGAGTATCTTTTTTTCCGTGAAGCAGTAACAGTAAGACCTGGTAGAGAATATTTGCTTTCAGCATTTCCAGATTTCCAGCCCCTACATGTAACACCGAAGTGCGGGTGGGGGCTGTACACCGCGAACGTGCGCCCATGAGTGACCGCTCGGGTCATACGCAGGTCACGCGGGTCACGCGGGTCACACTCACGCAGTCCGCCACCCCCGGCCTGTGAGCGACGGCCTCATTGTGCAATGCACGACAAAGCAGGCTCGCCAACCTTCCCCAACAAGCGGAGCAGGACGCTGCCTGCGTGGCCCTGGGCCTGCCGATGACCTCGTCTGGAGCGCGAGGGACGCGGACGGCCAGAGGGCGGGGGCCTACAGGGGGGGAGGGGGCGCTGAAGGGTAGCGTGTCACTGACCCGGGCAAGGCTGGCGCATACGTCGTCTGCGAGCGCCTGCCAAGGTTAGGTCAGGACGATGTATTTGGCATAATGAACCCTTAGCAACGTCTACAAATCTACCTGCAAGTTATTTGGACGACGTTAAAAACGGGGTTAAGTTTCCCCACATTTCATTGCTCAGCCGCCTCGCCAGAGAAACCCACTAAATATCTTTTGCTTGGGGGGGGGGGCGTATCCTCTCCCAACACCCACCCCTTCTCTGCCGCTTAAACTTAACACTTACCATCGTGGGAATACAAACTGCACAATGCGTCTTGCAAAATAATTCATAATTCCGTTTCCTGCTGTCTCGAGCCGGGCCAGCCGGCCATAGCCGGACCTGGGCTGCCCCACACGCCTCTGGAATAAAGGGTCCGGGTCACCCTCCCTCACCCCGGCGCGCGGGGGGAAGCGAGGGGGCTGTCGACGAGGCGGGACCTGGGTTTGGCAAGTCCTTCTGACGAGCTTGTCCTGGTCCCAGCCCTGCCCCTTTCCCCCGCTAGGGAGAGCAGTCGAATAATCGAAGTGTTTGATCAAAGGGCATTGCATACAGCGTTAGACAGAGGAGGGGCACCGTCGGGGAGCTGTCTGCGTCCTCATGGCGCTGCTCCGGGCCTCGAGACTCGAGAGGTCCCCATCCCCGCCCGGCGCGCCCCGCCATGGCCTGGTCCGCGAGAAGCGTAGCCACAGCGGCGAGGAGTACAGATATCCCTTTTTCGCAAGGAGAGGGAGAAAAAAGGACTAGGGCTGAACCAAACTGGACAGAAAGTTAAAGATGCTACCAAGTCCAGGGGGAGATTGCAGTTTCAAATGATTCACTACCTCTCGCTCTCGCAAAACACCCGAAAACACCCATATTCATTCTGTTCCGAAAATACATGCCTCGACCCTCCTAGGTTTAAGAAGAATGACTCCCGTGAAAAAAATTGCAAAAGGGATACAAGTCGAGTGAGTCCAAATGATTCCATGGAATTTGGAGACCTCTTCCTTTCAATACAAAAGGAGTCTTCTTAACTATCGACTATTTCCATGTGTATATTGTTCACAGAGGGTCACTTCCAATTGTCTCCTTATTCAAGTCAAATTTAGAGGGAAATGAATTTTTTGTCAAGCTATCGTTTTTCGAGGGGCCATAACTCAGGAACTATGGTGCTTAGGACAACACTGTATTCTGAAAAGGTGCCTAGTGTAATGGCCACACAAAATCCCAGTTTTGGAATTATAACTTATTCCCTTTTTCAGCTTCACAGGCCAAATTTATCCCGGTTGAGAACCAGTGAGCTCGACGGCGCTGCGCGGGTCGTTAGATGTGGGTCCGGTCCCACCGCCCACAGTCGTGTCATCCAGAATACATTCTGGTCGTTCTAGAGCTGCAGGGGTGGAGTTTGCGGGGCGGGGCGGGGCGGCGAGATGGGGTGGCATCGCCCGCGGCGCGGAGGGGTTGTCGGCGGGGTGAATGAGCGGGGGTGTACGGGACCTGGACGGGACCCGGGGGTGGAGGCGCGGCAGCAGCGGCAGGGGCCCCGGTTGGGGTAGGTCGGGTGGCGCGGCGGGCTCGGGGCGAGCGCTGCGAGACGGGTGAGGCCAGGCCGGACCAAGGGGCCGAGGAAGTATTCGGAGCAGGCTATGCTCGTACCCCACCCCAAAATGAAACAACGTGACAGAAATAATTATTACCCTAGTAATTCCGTCTGGACCTGGAATATAATAAAGGGAAAATAGCATTTCAAAATTTTCCTAAATTTATGGCGTTAAACAGCTTTCTGTCGCTCCTGAAAACTGATGATTTTGCAGTTTACCCAAATTATCCCGTTCCTCCTCTTCCTGGACTAATTATGAAACGGGGGGGGGGGGGGCACATCTGGAGCTAAACAGTGGAGAAGGGTCAGTATTTGCGAAACCTCGGAATGGATGGCAGGGTGCGACAGGCAAAGAACGACCAGACCCATCATACCTCGTACAGTCACCACGGAAAGCGTTGGAGTGGCTCTTCGGGAGGCGTGCAGTGCACATGTGCAGGCAGCCGACTGTTGGATCGCAGGGGATGGACCGAACACGGCCTGACGGCGTGACCCGAGTAATGGGTGGTTCCACTTTAGTTGAACAAGCTGTCATAATAACCCTTCTGAAGTTGAAACCTCGCGCGAAACCAGATATGGCAAAGCCCTTCTGGCCTTCGTAAATACTGTACCGGCGTGCATTCCTGTGGTCGGGTTGCCTACCCATAGGGCTGACACCGTCGAACAAGAGAAACGCAGAAAACGTTCTTCTCGTATCGAGACAAAGGGTGTGCGAGCGAAGGGGCTCGGGCTAGGATGTCCACATTCCCGTTTGACCCTTCCCCCCATTCCTTGCCCGGAAGCCCCAACTGCGCCCCACCAAGTCCTGGTGCTGCAGCGAGCAGGCCGCGTCCTGCAGCAGCTCGGGCCCATGCGCCCCTCGCTCCTGTCGCTCCCTCCCCAACCCCTTCTCCGTCTCCTTCCTCCCCCTCTTACTCTCTCTCTCTCTCTCTCTCTCTCTCTCTCTCTCTCTCTCTCTCTCTCTCTCTGACTCTCTCTCCCTCCCTATCTCTCCCTCCCCTCCCTCTCGCGACCCCACTCGCCGCGCAGCGCCGCGCCATGGAGCCGTCCTGGCCATTCACCCACCCCAGTCCTCCGCCCCTTTCCCGGCCAGTGCAACGAACGCACGCCTCCCCCCCCTTCCCCTTTTGGGCGCATGCCCCCTCCCCCCTCCCCCAGCGGCGGCGTCGTCGCGTTGCGCCGCGCCGTCCCGACCTACCCCAACTTGCAGCACGTTGGGTGCGGTGCGTGCAATGCCCGAGAGTGGCGTGGCCGCGGGCGTGGCTTGGCTGCAGAACTGTCCCTCTGAGCACGCCACGGCACCCCCCTGTCGTGAAGCCGCACCCTGCCCTGACCCCACCGCACCCCCGTGTACTACACCGTTGCAGCACTATCCGCAGCGGCTTGGGGACACGGGTAGAGCATTATTGGAGCAGAATGGCTCAAGCCGAAGCCGAGCTAAAGCCCCTAAGAGGATACCCGTGTTCTTTGTGGGTGGCGTCCCCCGACCCGATCCTCTGCACGGACCCCCTCACCCCCTCCCCTTCACCCCACGGCCAGATAGGCTCATCAGGTGCGCCGAGTGGCGCCTCTACCTCGTCTATTTTTACGCCGCCTCGGTGTCAGGTCAACGACAACGGCAGGCGCAACGCAAAGCGCGAGCATCTCAAATCGCAAACATCCGCTTCAAATAGCAGCAAACGCAGACAAAAGGGACGGACGACACGGACGGGCATGCTTCTTTCTTGTTTGCACATCTTTATTTTCGAAAATAAAGTGGCCGTTCAATAGCGACAACAACTGTAAGCGACGAAGCAAGAAACATGTCGTTTATTCTTCGCTGCGAAGCGGATGTAATGCAAGACGCGACGACGGGGCGCTGGTGGCGGGAGCAGGAGTTGTCCGTCCTCTGTGCCTCGCTCCTCGCCCTCCCCTTCGCCTCCAGGGTTATTGACACTAATGCCCCCTCCCTCCCTCCTCACCCCCTTCCGCCTCCCGGCGCGGCCGGCGCAGACGATGCTTTAGCGCGCGTTGCCCTTTCAAATAAATTCGCGTCTGATCAGTTGGTATTATATAGAGCATGGGAGGGGGCTGGGCCTGCTGGCCGCGCCGGCCGCGCCTTCCACGCCTGGTTAAATGGCACACCATTGTTTGGCATGCCTGTGGGGTGGATTGGGTGGAATGGGGAGCCAGACGGGCGAGGGGTGCGCGGGGCGGGGCTGCGGCGGGGCGCGGGCGCGCAGGAACACGGAGTGCGAGAGGACGGACTGTCGCGTCGCCTGCCGCAGCCCGGCGCGGGTACAGCGCAAAGGGGGAGAGAGCAAGAGCGAGAGGGGGCCGGGGGAGGGGGAAGTTCACGAACTCGTAGGTCAGGATATATATTTCGCAACCTGCGCCACCACCGCCAGTGTCTGCCGCATGCCCCCCCCCCCCAGTCCCCCCGACGGGATGCGAGGCGCGCCCTCAGGACGAACGAGGAGAGAGTGAGAGAGACGGAGAGAGGGAACGGGGTCGTGGCGTCATTGAGAGGACAGACCGACGGGGAGGTCAGGACCCCGGGGGAACGAGAGAATTGGGAAGGGAGGGTGGGGGGGGGGGTACCACCGGGCAGCGGCGGTTTGTGCTACCAAGGACCAAGAGGCCCTCGTGCTCGACCTGGGAGCTTGGCGGCGAGGGCCGGGGCCTCTCCACCACTGTTAGTCCGGCTCGGTTTGGCTTGGTTTCGCTCAAATGTCGCACTATACCGGCACTAGAGAGGTTGTTTTGCTGTCTAGGCTACACCGCGCAGGTTGCACGTCACTACTTCTCTTTCGCCGTGGACAGACCTTTTGAGGCGATATCAGTCGGCTGGGCATGATTGGTCTATCTGACCAGCATGGCGCGCCACGCCCGGCCCAGTCCAGCGGCGGTATGGGCCTCAATCAGATCAAGCAGCAGCAGCAGCAGCAGCACAAGGCGGGAGCGCGGCTGCCTGGTCTGGTCTGGTCGTGATGGTGGCCGTGTGTGGTGTGTGCTCCCGCGCGCTCCCTCCCCCGGGGCGATACCCGCACGCACACCGCACACCCCGATCGCGTTTGTATTTCCGGAGGCGCGGCAGTCTGTCGCGCGGGCCGCCTAGAGGGCCGCCCTGATGGGATCCGCGGAGCCGCGCCGTGAGGGAGAGGAGAGCAGAGGCCTCCTCTGGGGTGCGGGACTATTAGCCACGACCTCTGTGGCCACGGCTGAGTCACCGGCCACGCACGTCGCTGCTGACCAAAGCTGTTGTTGTTTGCGACTCCAAGCCCTACCCTTGCAAGCCCTGCTGCAAGCACATACTGCTATGGTCGCGCAGAGGTGTGCACCCCAATGATGATCGAGTTCACCAGCAGCTGCCACGGACGGCAGCCCACTCATTTGGTTCCATAGGGGCGTCAATTTTGACACATTTGGTCAAAACTGTCCAAATGGCCTCAAAGAATACAGAAACTTCCGCGCGGCCTAGGCCAGGCTGGTTCGGCCGTTATGCTGTGAAAGCAGCAAAGCCACAAGGAGAGCCACTGAAATTCTTTACGATCCCAACAAACGCGTGAGGCGGTCCAGCTCTAGCTCCACCCAGTGGCAGAGCATAGTTTGGGGAAGGGACGTACGATTGCGTACTGATACAAATACATACATGTCCCGAGGCGTTAAGCCCGCTTATTGTCTGGACGTCGGTTACGACAGGTTTCGACCACGAAGTTCGGGATGGGAATCCGGAGTCCGGTGTGTTTCTTGGTACCCCCGTTAAGTAATCGTAATAAGAGAGTCAAACTGACGAACGCAAATAGGAAACGTGAACAAAATGTATAAAACGCATGTCGGCTGTCGGCCGCTTACAGTTTCTTCATTTTTCCTGTAGGGAAATACGTGAGTTTGCTATTCGCGTTCGCAGAACGTTTCCTCCTCATATGTTCGGAGGGCGCGGTGCGTGGCCCGCTCTCCGAGAAGCTGGGCGCCGCGCTGTTCATCAACAGGAAAACGGACCCGGGCGGGCGGCAGCCGCGGCGCCCCCGCGCTGCCTGCCGTCACGTCGAGCGTCACGCGGACGCCGCGAGTACATGCATGAGGAGCAGGGCGGTGTTTGCGACAAACAAGTCTCAGACAGGCGGGCCGGTATCGCGGCACGCAGATCTTGTTTTGACACAGGTCCGCCGCCAGCCCGGGGCCCGGCCGTCCCTGATAGCGGCAAGTTTTGCAGTGTATCTGCTGTACGGCTCCGGAACGAACGGAGGGGACCTTGATAGGGAATTCCCCGACAGACCGCACCAGGAATATAGCGGCCATGCGACCCGCCAGCTGCTGCCGCGGCCGCAGCCCTGATGTGGCATGAAGAGACCGCCGCAATAACAAGTGAAATGAGCGGAAAACCGCGCGGATGTGACTTACTTCCGCTTGAGGGAATGCTCGCGGCTGCGCGCGCACGCGGCTCCTGCAGTCGGGACGCCGGCGTCGCGTCGGTGGCGGCGGCGGCTGTTTGCTGTTTGTCGCTGTTTATGAAACACAACCTCTAGGTGCGAGAGCTATTTTCGGGTTGATCGGTCCGACTTGACAAACATGGGATGCACCACCACCGCGCCGACGACTGCCACTTGTTTGTGAGCGGCAGACAGGCGGGGATGCGCGGAGCATGAAAACAGGAAGGTTCCCAGACGACATGAAAAACAAAGCAGTTGTATGGGGGCTGGCTCCGCTGTGGCTCTCTGTGGCTCTCTATGGCTCCGCTGTGACTCCGCTGGCCAGGGCGCGGCTGCCACGCGGGGCGGAGGGCGCCAGGGCGGCTCAGCAGCTGATTGCCAATCAAGCAGGCGCCACCGATGCCTTGGCGCGAATAATATTTACTCAACTGGGAGGAGATTGTGCACACAATAACACACGTAATGAGAGTGCTGGGTGGCCTGCAGGCGCTCCGAGGCATAATTGTCGGGACTCCTGCTCACCTGCTCTACGATATCAGCGAGGCGGCGGACGTCCAGCCCCGCACTACAGACGCGTTGATGCATCCACTTCGATAAGCGCGCGCGTTACGTGGATTGGCATTATACACCTCGAATCCACGTCGCGGTTACGTCGTGGATTGTCGCTCATATATTTACGTCTCAGTCGAGTCGATATCACGTAGAGGCGCCAGTGTGTGGTGGTTTGCCTAGTGAGCCATTGCCCCGCAGTGCCCGTTTCGAGTGTAGGGCGCAGGGCAATCACGTCGCATCCACGACATAGAATCGACCTACTCTTTTGGCTCGACAGTCACGTTGCCTGTTGCCATCCACGTCGCATCCACGGGTTCGTCCCCATGCAGCCCTTACTCATTCATGCCAACTTCCCCTGGAAAGAGGAAGAAGTAAAGCTCGGCGAACAAGCGAACTGCTTTTA
>NW_026267246.1:414722-416866 GCF_000697945.3 Frankliniella occidentalis | reverse complement strand
ACCTTTCACCACATCGCACGCCTGCCCCTCGGCGCCGAGTGACAAGTGGACAGAATGTGACGCGGCAGAACCTTTGCGTCTTACTTCCTGTTTGGTCCCGCCGTGCTGTGCTGTGCCGCGCACCTCGGACAGACACTCGATGGGCGTTGGCAGGAACCACGCCAGGCGGCGCACACGTGTCGGCCGATCGTAACCACACTGACTTTAGCGAATTTTGTTATTAGACCAATTTTGTTGTTGTTGTTGTTGATTTTGTGGACCGTTACGCTGTGCGCACGCGGCCTGAAGAGAAGGACGGCGGCGTAGAACTCGGCGCACGCTGTAGATACCCGCTGGAGAAGCCTCTCCTACAGTCCAGGCGAGGGCCAAGCCAAGCACGGCATCGTTTTGAAAAGGCAGCTGCTTCGTCCCGCTGCCTGCCTTTCAGAGGAAGACGAACAAGAGAATAGATTCCGACTCCGACTCCCGCCAAGAAGAAGAGACCCTGCTGCATCGCCGCTACCTCCACCTTCCTCCAAGACCAACCACGCGGCCGCCCCGCCGCTGCTCCCTTTTGCTCCTTTTTCTCTCGCCCTCCTCCTCCTCCTCCTCGCCGTCCCGGCTTTTATTTTTTGTTTTGGCTCCTCGTCCGTTCCGTTTTGTGCTGCATTCTATACGAGGGGAGCCGGAGGGAGGGGAGTCGGGTCGAGGCCATTGACACCGGGCGGAGCGCCTCGCTGCGCGTAGCCGCGTAGCGCGTGCACCGGGGCCGGGCGCTGGTGAGCGCAGCCCGCCGCCGCCCGCCGCCGCCGAGCCGAGCGCGCCGAGCGCAGCTGCACGACGTGGTGGGGGAGAGCCGAGCCGCGCCGAGCCGAGCGCCAGCCAGACTCCGCGGGGTCCCCTCGGGTCGGGTCGGGTCGGACCGCCCCATTGCCGAGCCGAGCCGGCCGCGTTGAGCACCGAGCACCGCGACCGTCGCGAGACCCAGCAGCCCAGCGCCACCTCCTGCACTTGTCGTGGCGATTCGCGACTTCGCGAGGCGGGAGGGAATTTCCCCTTGCCTTCCCTGGCGCCAGTTCCTTCGGCGGGAACCTAGTGGCGGAAACGGAGCGCGACTGAACCGGCCTAGGACTTTCGTGCAAGAAACGTGCAAGTGTCTGTTTCGTCGTCTGTGCAGTGTTGTTGTTGTGCGTTTGGACGGCGTCCTGTGTTGACAAACAGTGTTGTGTTTTGTGAGAGTGCATCGTCGTGACGTCGAGATGATCATCTGCGGCGGCATCTGGTACGACTGGTGAAGAACGTGAAGAAAGAAGCCACTCGACCAGTCCTGGTCACTGGCCGCGCCACTCCGCGCCACGCCCGCACCACCCCTGCAGCACCCATGCTGAGGATGGAAAAGAAGAGCGCAGCGAGGGGGGGAGTCTTGTTCGCTGCCTTCGCGAGATACCTCAAGTTGGGGACGAAAGCCGGCAAGCTGAAGCGACAGGTGAGCGAGTCTTGAGGGCCCATGGCGGTGCGCCGTGAAAGTAGCCGTCAAGTTGTTGTTGCTGTCATTGAATGAGCCGCCCGCTGCCGCCAGCCCCGTCTGCCCGGCGCGGCTGGCGCTGCGTGCCGCGAGGAAGGGGGTTGTTTACGCGGCCGGGTACCGCGGGGGGGGCTGCAGCGCGCTTTGATTTCTCACGGGATGTTGTGGCGTCGCGCTCCCATAACGTGACACACTTTGAGTGGCGCCCCCGCCGGCCCCGCTGCAGCCGCACGGCACAGGCTCCAGCGGCAGAACGCGACAGAACGCCCCGCCGCCGGCAAGACGCCGCCGTCCGTCCGCGATCCGCTTGTCATTCGCTCGTGAAAGTGGCGCACCCGAGCTTTTATCGTGTGGGCGAGAGAAGTGAAAGACTCTCCTCGTCTCGGCGGCGGCAGGCAGGCAGCACCGCACAGGCGTATATTTCCTCCTTGCGCTTGTCCGTCGCATCTCTGCTTGTTCGGACCGGCAGCGGCGCCTTCTTCCAGGAACTCAGTCGGGTGTCGGTTCCATGGTCGGCTCGCTCTGCTGCCCTGTGTGCCGGCGGCCGTGCCGGCATTGCTCAATGTTGTTGTGAGGCGGTTTCCGCGAACCCGCCGCCTCCCGGCCGCCACCCTCCGCCCACTCCCCGCCCCGCCTCCCC
>NW_026267246.1:403608-412510 GCF_000697945.3 Frankliniella occidentalis | reverse complement strand
GGGCTCTGCGCTCCGCGACCACGGGGGCGTTGTTGTGCGCGGCGCGGAGCGGTCCAGCCGAGGCTGCTGACCGGGGCCCCGTGGGTGTGGCGGTGGCGACAGGATGTGCGTGCGTGGGGGCCGCACTGCTGCAAGCCGCTATGGCGAGCTGCTGCACCGACAGGACGCAGGATGCACACGCCCCGCCCTGCGTCCACAAAGACTGGTCCTGTTTTTGTTCCCTCGCACACACTCACTCCTTTGATCGCCCCGCCCACTGCGCGCAGTGTGCCGCACACCTGGCCCGTCGCTGGAGCTGCATCTGGCGCTGAGCCGAGGCCCCCTTCCCGCCACCGCCGCGGGTACTCAGACGGGGGCGCTCGGGTACCGCCCGCCAGGTGCACGCCGGCGGTCGGGGCGGCAAAACAAACAAGTCCGGCTCGTGCCGCCGCTGCTAACGAGTGCTCTTGGGGCCGGGACATGTAGCGGGCTGCCAGGTGGCTGCTAAAATGCCTGTTTACCGGTCGGTCTGAGCAGAGCGGCAGTCCCCACGATCGGACTCGGCCCTCTCCTCGGCTTCGGGTGAACGAGATTCAATTGCTGGGCGTCACCTACGTGGCGAAACTGTATAAGTACCTTGAGTTGGTCTTTTTCAACCTTCAACCCTTCCGCCCATTTTCTTGTGGGCGATCCCGAACTCCTGTTCACATAAGTCGCAAAATGTACCGCGACTCTCTTCTGTACATGAATCTGGTGAAACCGTGAGTTGTAAACTGGGCGAACGGGGCACGCCCAGCCACTACTCACCACTCGCTCGCTCTGCTGCTGCTGCTCCCCGAACGGTCGTATTTCGATGGGTTTGCTCCTCCCCTTCCCCTCGACTCCCCACGCACACCTTCGCACACGGGACGGGGCCCAGGTGCACAGGAAACGCCCCCTCCCTCTCCACCCCTTCTCCCTTGTGTCTGGCCCCGCCCTGCCGCGCCCCGCGCGCGCGCGCGCACGCTCAGTGCGCGGGTTAGACGTGAGAGATGCTCTGATCTTGGTCGCGGCTCGTGGTGTCCACGGCCAGGTGTGCTCTCGATGTTGCAGCAGGCAGCTTGTGCGTCGCCCACCGGGCCGAAATTTTGGCGCTCTTTTTTTGGCGAGTGCAGCAGGGGATGGAGGGAGGGGAGGGCTATACAGCTTTTGCTTTCTTCTCCTTTCATACCTAAAGACGCTGGCACCCGACGTCTACCTGGCGGACCTGGCGCAGCTGGGACGATGGATCTCCTTTTCGACAGCAGGCGAGCGTGCTCCGGCGTGCTCGCTGCGGGCCCTGCAGAGTAGGGCTGCACGGCGCGGAGCGGCGCGGCTGCCTGCCAACTTTCCCTCTCGAGTAGCGGTTTACACTAAATCTACGGAATGTCGCCGGCGCGGCGGCGCGGCACCACCGCCGTGGCGCACCGCCGTCTGCGGAGTGCTTTCCAAAATGTTGCGCCTCTGCCGCCGGCGCCCCATCAAGCACTGCATCGAACTGCATGGTGGCGCCGCTTGCAACACGCGCAGCACGCGGTGTTCGTCACGTTGAACCTACCAGAATAAATGCTCTCGTTTGTCTCGTTCGCCGGCCGAGGTGTAACCCCGAGGCGGTCCTGCTTTGTTCGCTCCTCGGGGGAGGGGTCGTAGGTGTCCCCCCCAGGCCCCGCGCACACACCTGTCCTCCCACCCGCTCAGGGGCCACCGGGAAGGAGCGACGCGACGAATTCTATCGTCCTTTTGGACGCGCTCGAGGGGTCGGCGGGAGGGAGGGAGGGCGGCACATCTGCCCGTTACCTGGAGGCCGCGAGGGTGGCGGTGCGGCGTGCTGCACCGTCTGATGCAAATGCAGTCTGGCTGATGCAGCCGATAGAGCCGAACGTGTCGCCGAGCCCACCTGGGCTGTTGGGGCCGGGCCCGGCGAGGGCCACCGCTCCTTGGCTATGCGAGCGTCAAAGTGGTGCAACCCGAGTAACCGTTCGGCTTTCGCTTTGTTGCAGGTGAGCGGGTGGGTGGGTGGTGTACTTCTACCAAAGGCATGGCTGATGGCGGGCTGGTGAGTGCGCCGCCGCCGTGCAGAAAGGAGCGCGCCACCTGCCCCCGCCCCCGCCCCCGCGCGCGTGAGAGGCGCATTCCGCAGGCGTCAAGCGGGGGCGGGCGCCTCATTGCAATCGGAAAAGGTTAAGGGTGGCGCCAGGCGCTCCCCCTCACTCCCTCTCAAAGAGCCGAGCCGCCCACGGGCGGTAATTAAATCTCCCTTTCTCTCTCTCTCTCACTCCGCGCTCGCCTTCCCTCGGTGCGTGGGCGGCTCATGGCGGTGCCCGCGTCACACCCTGTGCCACCCCCCATCAGCGATGAGACTGAGCCGAGCCGCTGGTGGGGGTGTGACCGGGACCCTGCACATCTGGGCGATTGGTGTGGACATGAACGACCGTCTTACCCACATCTCTCGCGCCGTCCCACTTTTCGTCCCAAACGCGTTGCGCAGCGCGCTGCTGCTGCTGCTGCTGCTGCTGCTGCGTGTGTCTGTCGGTCTGCAGCTGCTGGCGAGTCTATAAAAGCCCAGCAGCATGCGAAGACAGTCATGTGCAACACCATGTTGTTGTTGTTGCCTCGCACAGCATCTGTCCTCATGGACGTACATGGCGTGCGGGGCCCTGGCCGGAAGCGGGCCCATGTACGGCAAGGTCGGCCCACGGCAGCCTCTGGCCGCGCCGCCGGGATGACCCCCGCCGTGAATGGGCGAATGAATGGACCGAACGGCTGAATGGACGTGCGAATGGGAGCGGGCGGCTTGGGAACGCCACGCATGCCGGCCGCACCGGAAGTGAGAGGAAGGCGGCGGCGGCGACGGAGAGGAGAGAGCGGCCGGGGCCGGGCGAGAGGCTGCGGCGCGGTCAGCCCCGGCCGGCCCGACAAGTGCATCGGGCACTGCGCATTACGGCCGATAAGGGAGCCAGACTCTTTTGTTGCGTTTCCCCATGCCATGCTTTGCGTGTCTGCGCCGATATGCGCGCTGCGCCGCTGCAGCGCAGCTGCGCGCGATGTCCATCTGCGTCTGTCCGTGTGGTTGGTGTGATCGGGGGCCGTGGAGGTGCCAAGTCACGTGAGGCTGCGCGGCCCCCGCGGCCCCCGCCCGGCCCGGGCGGATGGTGTGGGACGGGACAGTCCGCTGCTTCCTGCGCGGCCCGGCCCTGGGCCCGCGGCCCGCGGCCCGCCAGAGTTTGTCAATGGAAAAGCCCCCGCGCGCGTGGCCGTGTGTTACGTAACGCGGGCCGGACTTTCACACGGGGGAGGCCGTGCGGCTGCGCCGCTGTGCGCCGCTGTGCGCTACGCTCCGCCACCGCGCTGCGCGGCGTGTCATGTCTCGTGCGGCCCGTACGTCCAAAGGCCATGGGAATCTCCGCGCCGGGCGTGCCCGCGTGCCTGAGCGCGATTATGTGGTCGGCAGTAGGCCTTGCCTGGCTGGGCCTTGCGGTGTGTTGTTGTGTTCTCCGCCGCGCCGCGCTGCGCCCTTCAGTAGGAAGAACTGCTGCATTCCAGCGCCCAAGGCACGCCCCCGCGCCGCGCTGCAGGCTGCAGGTGCGCGAGCGGCGCTCGGCTCGGCGGCGACCTGGCACCGCCCGCCACGAATGAATGGGTGTGAAAGTCCTCCAGGGTCCGCTCGCTCGCCGCCGTCTCTACTCCGCGGGCCGGCTCCCTCTGGGTCGCGGCGCGGGGGCTGCCTGGCGCGGAGTAGCGCCGCGGCGCCGCGTCGGCCCTCGTCAGCTGCCTCGTCAGCAGGGAGGATATGTATGTAGTTCAAGTATCCAGAGTATCCAGTTGTACCACGTCGCTGGTTAACCTCGTCCACCTTTGTGGTTGTACTGTTCCGCATTCTTCTGTGCGGGTGGGCTGCCTACCCGCTCGGTCCGTAAGGCGCCGTGGTCACGGGCGGTAGGCAAGCCCGTCCGCGCGCCAGCGTACGGTACAGTGTAACTTCAGAAGTGCCCGGGGCTACCTGGTACCTGGTATGTGATGGGAAGTACCGGGTGATTTAGAGCACGCGCCGCCGTGTTGCGGGTTTGCCGAGGGTTTGAGGGGAACCCTCCCTCCTCACCTCTCACCCGTGCGCCCGCCGAGTCGAGGATAGGCAAACCCGCAACGCGGCGGCGGGTGCTCTGAATCACCCGGTACATTCAAACAACCGGAAGTGAATGTCGTCACTGCGTACACTCAATTGTGCGCGCCAAGACGCTCGAGAGTGTGCGACAACCGTGTGTCATACACCACCTTTTGTCACGCACTTTAAAAGTTCGTCTGTCACTATTTGCAGGGAAGGGTTGTGGACTTTCGTCACCAGCTCGAGGTCGCTCTACGCCCTACTCGCGAGTAGCGTACAATTCGCTAACAATATTGGTATACTCCTGGTTGGGCCCACGGGCCAGCTAATAGAGAAAGTATATGCGGTAATGACACTGACGACCTGTGGGCCCCGCGGGGATGCTGGCGGCCTGTTCCTGTTCTCTGTTCAGCGCCCGCGTCATAGCCGCGTGCTGGCCGTTTACCTGTCGCCCCGTCGCGGTTCTGGAAAGCCCTGGGCCCCCCGGGCGACGACAATGACTGGCGCGCCCCGCCCCGCCCGCCCGCCGTGTGCCGTACCGCGGGCCTCTAGCTCGCATCGCTAAGCGCGCGCGAGGTGACGCAACGTTGTGAAAGCCCCCCTCCCTTCTGGCGCACCGATATTACGTCACAGGGTTTCCTCGATGACGCGCGGCCCATAGCCCTGGCGGCTGGTGGCGCACGCTGGCGCACTCCACCACGGCCCGCTAGAAGACCCTAGAGCGCCAGCACGCGCATCGATCGGGCCGTGACGTCACTCCACAGCTGGACGCTACGCCGCCGCGGGGCCGGCGGCGGCGGCCGTGGCCGCGTGACGACACCGACGGGGAATTCCTCCGCTCCATTTGCCGCGCTTGTCACGAGGAGGAGGAGAGTGTCCTCCCCTGGCGTGGTGCAAGCTGGTGCAAGCTGGCTGCGTTAATGAAGTTGTTGTGTTGGTGTTGTTGACGGGCCGGCCGGCCTTTGGCTCGTCACTCCTGGTCCTGGGGTCGTCGAGTGACGTCGCGGACGTGCGGAGTAAACATGGGCCAACGATGACGGGCCATGGGCCATCGCTTGCGGCTGACATTTCCTTGTACACCCAAATGGGCCCCCTAGCGACCCACCGACGGTTACGCCCTTGTGTACTTGGGCTCCGCTCCACCCCGCCGTGAGCAGGGCCCCGGCAGGGCCTCTGCGGGGCTGCAGCGCCTCGCGGCCTTCATGGGCCCCTCCGGCCCACGCCACGCCCCGCCTCGCCACGCCGCGGTGCAGCCGTTGACCGCGCATGTAAACAAAGAAGCTCCCGCGACCCGGCAGCCGCCGCCGCCGCCTCCTACGCAGCGGGGAGGTCAGGCCGTGCTGGCGCCGACCGCGCTCCTGCTCTCCTACCGCGGGCCGCCATGCCGTCGCGCTGCAGGGAGGGCCGCATGCGCGCACATGCGCGACATGTGACGCAACCGCGGCAGGTAAGGCTGGGCTGTGGAGCTGGGCCCGTGGTGCCCATGGCAGCGCCCGCCAGACGCGCGGACTGCGGACGGACAGACAAGGGCCCTCGGCGCGCGGCAGCAGCAGGAGCGGCGCAGCCCGGCGCAGCCCGGCGCAGCCAGCGCGAACTAGTCGAAACGGAATTGAGGGCATGACCGAGTGACCCAGTGCCGAGCCTTGCAGCCAGCCCCTCCCTCGCCGCCCCTGTGCTGTGCGCGTAACGTGTGTTACCCTTAGCCTCCCCTTCGGGCGGCGGCCTTCCCTCTTCCCTCCCCTCCCCGCCTCGCGGAGCCGCGCCGCGCCGAGCCGCGCGGAAAGTGAAAGTCCTTTCCCGTGTGGTGGTCGATTCGATTCACTGCGAAGTTGCGAAGCAGGTCTCTTTGGTGTCCCTTCTCGTTTGCGGCGCGACTGTGCAGGTGCCGATGTGCGGCCGGGCCCTCCGAGGCCCTCTCAGTGAGCGGCAGTCTGCGAGTTGAGTTGTGTCTCTCCGCCCGACGTGTCTGCATTTCGCCGTGACATTGTGGATCGCGGCGTGTGATGTAAGTCCTGGGCTGCCGGGCCGAGGCGTGGCGGTGCAGCGCGGAGCAGCCGCCGCCGCGAATGTAGGTCACCTGGCAGGGGCGGGCGTCCCGGCGCGGCGCCTAGCTGGTCGGCGGGGCGGGGCGACGCGGAATGTGGGTCAGCACGGGGCGGTGGGGGGCGGCCCACCCTCCCCGCCATGCCCCGCCACGCGCCGCCACGCCTGGTCGGTCTATGCTCGGCCTGCCCAGCAGCAGCACCCTCGAGCCCTCCATAACAACAACAAATCAGTGCGCACGGCAGAAGTGCGGGCAGCCCGACGGTTCGTACACCCGCGCCGCGTAAGGACCGGTCCGTGTGACGTTCACCCCCTCCCCTGTAGCGCGCTGTTTTGTTTGTGTCGGGCGGCAGACTGTTTCGGCCGCGTACAGTACAGGACAGGTGCGCTATCTGGTTGTGGCGTAGCGGGCGTAGCGGGGCAGCGGCCGTCTGGTGGACGCGACGACACGGGGCCGGAGGGCGCCGCGGCCCCCGCGGCCACGCCCCGCCCCCGCGCCCGCGCCCGCCCCTGCGCCCCGGCCGACCCTAAGGCGGGTGCCTCCGCGGCTCCGCGGCCAGACGGGCACGCCCCGGCGCGGCCTGGCGTCGTGAACGCCGACATCCTTGGCGAAGGTCGCCCGGGTCCGGTCGTTGGCCGCGGCCCGTCTCGGCGCGGCGCTGGCTCCGCTGGCTCGGCTTACAGTATATTTGCCTCAGCTCCGCCCAAGCCGTACCTTGAAGTGGAACGCCCGCTGCTCAACGACTTGCTTCCGTGAGCTGTTTCGTTTCATCCCCCTCGCGAAGTTGAGCTTTCTCGCGCCCGACTGTGGCCCTCGACCCTTTCGGCCTTCGTGAATGTTGTTGGCAGCCCGGCGGCCGCCGTGTGGCCTAGTCGGCCTGCCAACGCGCGTGGAGCTATCGGAGGTATATGCTGAACATCGCCGATGGCGTCGTGGTTTAGGCCGAGCACTGCGCGCTGCTTGCCCATACCGGGGGATTGTGTTGCTTTTGCCCTGCCCTGTGGCGAGGTCGATCGGGGTATTGTGTTCCCCATCGCAAGGTCTCCGCGGAGGTGAGGTAACTCCTCGCGCAGGGCGGGTTGGAGTTCCTTGCGTCCTGCCAGGGCTGCCCTTGGCCGGTGGGGGCACAGACTCACTCTGCTGAGGTCATGTGGAGCCCTGAGCCAGCAGGCAGCTGCTGCCTTGGCCGATCACTCGTCTTGCACGCGGGCGCAACGTGATGGCGCAGCAGCGGCGGGTATGAGCCCGAGACACGACGGAGATTCAGGTTCCTGATTCGAGCCGAGCCTTGCCGAGCCGAGCGCGGAGCCTTGCTTGACCAGTCGCTTTTGCGACTGCGGCTGCTGGCTGCTGCCTGCGGCGGCGGTCGTAGAGCCGCCTGGAGGATTGGCAGTTTGCTAAGCAAAACCCCTGTGTGTAGGCAACCCTGCTCCTCCTGCCAGCTGTCAGGCCGGACTTCAATCCGCGCGGGCGGAGAAGAGGAGCACTGGCCAAAAAATACTGTAATTTTACAATTTTTCAAAGGGTTTACTTTTCAGCTGACAGGGTATGTAAACCTTAGGCTCCTGCGCTGCCATCAATTTACATCTTGAGCTGTAAAATTGCAATAAGCACAAATAAGCAGATTGGACCAGTCAGCTAAGAAGCAAAAGATCGAATGAATGAAAAACATTGAATCGAGACAGTTGCACACTGCTTTGAAGCAATCATTTTACAACTGACGCCATAAAGCTGTAAAGCGATAATTCCAAGTAGGGTTGTAGTTGTAACCTGCCTCTAGTAGCTGCGGATAAAGTGTATTTTTTACAATGAGGGGGACGGTTAGAGATCGCGGATCTGAGCTGCTGCCGCGGCGCTGAGTGGTCCGTTGCTTGGGCGGGGCCTGGCCGCCTGGCCTCCCCCGCTCTGCCAGCTTCCTCGCCTTGATGAAGGCTGGAGACGCCGGGAGATACCGGCTAGGCTGGGCTGCGGTGACAAGACGGCGGCACACCGGGCTTGGGACCCTCGGCGGGCTGATCCGGTTGGCGTCAGTTCCCCGTTCCTCTCCGCAACGGCGCCGTCCAGACTGGCCGGCTGCTCGCGGGCTGCACGCGCCTGCATGTCTGCTGTCAATGACTCCTGCGGCGCGCCTAGCATAGGGTGGACGCGAGGGACTCGTGTCCAGTCAGCGGGATCTGCGCCGCGGCGCGCCGCCGGGACGGGACGGGACGTGCCGAATCTCCGTCTCGAGGCGCGGCGGGGCGACTGTCCGGCTGCGGCCGAGGCTGCGGGCCCCGCCGGGGTCACGGACCTGGCCACGGACCTGGTCATGGACCTCCTGCCTGCCCACTGGCCCCAGCAGGACGAGGCGGCCGAGCCTCGATCGCGCCCGCTCACTCGATTGTGGGCCCGCGCTGACGAGGATGTCATGTCATGATTATGGGAGGGCAGACGGGTGCTTGTGGTCAGCACCACTGTTGTGACTGTCAAGTCTGCGATGTTTTGAATCGATACCCTGCGCCTGGGCTGCGCCGCCACGCTGTCTCTTTGTGTGCAACCATCTGAGGCTGTGATAAGGTGCTGTGCATCTGTCAGCGCGGAGGGTGTCGTAACGGCGCGCACGCGTCCTTCGTTTGGCAGTGTAACGGTTCATGCACGCGCCGCGATGCACCGCAGCCTTGGCTGTTTGAAGTGCACGTTCATGGTCAAGCCTGGCGCGGCTCGTGCGTCCGGGTCGGCGCAGGGCTCGGGGCCTGCAAGCGGGGCGCGGGGAGGGCGGG
>NW_026267246.1:401657-403558 GCF_000697945.3 Frankliniella occidentalis | reverse complement strand
CTTGTCCATTGTTGTGGCGCGGATTGTTGCGCGGGAAAAGTAGAAGACACATTTCTTGTGAGACTGACTAAAGCTCCAGGGTGACACATTTCTTGTGAGACTGACTAAAGCTCCAGGGTGGCCATTCAACCTGGAAGTCCTCGACGACGTTGAACGCTGTCAAGAGAAAATGGCGTACATTATCGTCGTAAGACGTTTTGTAATTATTATGTATCGTCAGCATTTTCTAGTGTGTGGACAGAAAATGGCACAGAAAAACGCACATTGGCAAGTCAGGGAAACCGTGTTGAAAGTCGTGGAGAGGTCCTGGGAAATACAAGAAATTTGACAGCTCTCAATGCGTGGCCACCCTGAGCTCTACAGCGCCCGCGGGACGCGATGCGATCGCCTTCGGAAAGAACCTGATGGTTTCAAACCGGTAACCTGGTTTGTGAATGCCAGCAGCAGGAGCAGCAGCTGCTGCTGCAGCGGGGCGAGGCTGCCTCAGCCAGTACCCACCCGGTGCCGCCCGGTGACACTCGCGACTACCCGGAGGGCGGCCTGACGTCACCCGCATATCTCATTGGACTGGCCCGGCCAGGCCGCCTGGTTTGGCCCCGCTGCTCGGCGGCTGCCGCTGGCTCGCACTGGCTGGCCCCCTGCATGGGCGGCTGCTGTTGGCCGCGATGAGGAAAAGAGCCTCTGTGGTATGGCAGGACATTCCCCCTCCTCCTTGACAGTCTCGACCGATAGCAGTGGGTGGGGCTTTCCAGCTTCCACAACGACGCCTTATGGATTCGAATAAGTGGCGCGAAAACCCCACCTTCAATGGGACACTCTGTCTTATCGTTGGATGCTAAATGCTCCCAGGCAATGCAGCAAGAGCTTCTCTCCCCTGCCCCCGCCCCCGGCAGTGACAGGTGCCCGGTTGCGACTGCTTGCGACACTCGACCTGCTTGCTGGACGGGACGGGACCCACCCTGAGCGCGACGTGGACGTGCATGGTCATCGCCCCCGCGGCCCGCCTGGCCCGGGCATGTCCCGCGCCACGCGCTGCCACCGCGAGCACGCGCCTTCCCGGCGGCCTGCCTGCGGCCTGCGGGTCGCTCGTCGGTTTATTTGGCGGCAACACGACACGGCCGTTGCTCTTTGTCGGGAGTGAATCAGCGATCACTGGCCTCCCGCCCGTCCTGGGTATTTCCTGCGCGTGGACGCGTCTCGTACTCCTGTCACGCTCGTACTCGTGTGTTTGCGCAGCCGGGGCCGGCCGGGGCAGGGAGCCTGCCCCACCCTGGCCCCACCCACCGCCAGACGCACCCGTTTTGGGTTTCGGGGGCGCTGGCCTGGACGCGTGTCCCGCGGGGTGACGCTCCGCCCGCATGCCCTAATCGTCTGGCCGCCGGACTCCTTTCTCACACTCCGCTACGCTACGCCACGCCCCCCGCGGCCGCGCTGCCCAGCCTTGCCCTTTCCCTTGGGGCCCCCCGAGGTAAACACAAACAGTGGCTGGCGCGGCCGGCGCGGTGCACCAGCAGTCCTTATATGCGCCCCCAGCCGGCCGAGGCGCGTTATTGCGCAACGGCGTCCTGGTCGCGTCCAGAGAGCCACTGGCGCCTCTGGCGGGAGAGAGGGGGCGGGCCCAAAGGTCAGTGACGTCACGGGGGCGCGGTGCTGCGCGGCGCGACCTACATCGACATCCTGAGCGGCCAGCATTCCTAGCTCGGTCTAGCTGTCCGCCGGGAGGGGGCGGGAGGCTGGACGACAAGGGGAGGTCTGCCTATGCAGTCGCTCAATCAAATTACCGCTTGAAGGGCTGTCAGGCCTCGGCCTGTGGGCCTCGCTGGTCGATACACAGCTGGACGTGGCTTTTGTTTGCTGCACATCGGCCCTAAAGGCCGCCGCGGCGGCCGCCACCCGCCTCT
>NW_026267246.1:355227-394116 GCF_000697945.3 Frankliniella occidentalis | reverse complement strand
GCGCCCGCAGCCGGCAGCAGAGCCCCACGGATGGGCCTGCCCCGCGCGGGGGCCCCGCTCCGCGCTCCGCTCCGCTCTCAGTCAGACGGTAACCTCCGCCGCGACACGGTACCAGAGCCTGCCCGAGCAGCTCCAACGGCCCGAGCCCATCCAGCCTTGGCTATCGTCGCGGCACCGAGCCGCGTGAGCGAGCGAGCGACTGTCGCGCTTCAGGCCCCAGTGTTTCGGAATAATTGTCAGTGCGGTTCCCGTGAGCAGGTGCCTGAGGAGAAGGCCGTCTCCGCGGCACGCGCAGCGCACGCGTAGCGCAGCCAGCGCACGACTCTGGCCGTGCTCTGCTGGAGAATGTAGGTTAGTCTGTCACCCCTGCAAGGGGGAGGGTCGCGGCGCGGGTGGGCCGGGGGTCGGCCTGGGCTGTGGGCAGGGCAGGGCCGGGCCCGCCCGCCTTGCCCTGGCCTGCTGCGATCGATGGCGGTGTGCACCCTACCGCTACTTCGACCCTGCGCCCTTACTCGCCCTGTGGCTGCGGGTCCTGCTGCCCGCCCTGCGCGCCCTGCCCGCCCTGCCCGCCCTGCCACCTCGTTATGTAACTGGACTACTGCGCTGCCGGCCGCCCTGCCTTGTCGTCCGCCTGGACGGCGTTAGCGTTACGTAAATTAGATATGATTATGTTATTGAGTGTCAAGGCGAGCCGAGCCGGGCCCCAGCCGGGCCGCGCCACGCAGCAGGACGGCGCGGCGTGGCGCAAGCCCCGCAAGCTTTGGCAGAGGGAAGGCCCCACGCCTTGATCAGCTGGGCGGACGCGCGGCGGCCGAGCCGAGCCGCGCCGAGCTGCCGGCGCGGCGGCTTCCATGACCTCGAACTGAGTGCCGCGGACTACGCCCAGCCCCGCCTAGAGCCCCGGCTAGAGCCCCGGCTGTCCACTCTCTGACTGTCCCGACTGTGGGGGGTGCGGCCTCCGCCGTATCGGCAATTGGATTTGTGGATTATTTGCTCCAAGGACGGCGCCCTCGCCTCTGGTTGCTGAAAGTACGTAGAGGCTTCGTGCCGAGTGGCTCAAATCAAGGTGAAGGCAGCTAAGTCCTCTTTCCTCAAAAAGTCCTTCCTGTGCGCCGAACCTCAAAGTCGACTTTGCCCAAAGTCCCCCTGTGTGTTCCGCTAGCGGCGGTGCGAGCCAGAAGAGGAGCCGCGCGTGGAGTTTTATCGCGCCGCCATTTAAAGCGACGCGAGGTGACGTGTGTCGCTGCTGCCGACACGCGCCGGCCCGACTTCCTTCCTAGGCAGCGGCAAACCCGTCGCTGACCTCCGGTCCAGTTCTGGGCCCAGGCTGGGGCTTGGGGCCACTTCCTATGGGCCTTCAAAAGTCGACACGACCAGAGGCATGCAGGCGAATGTTGGCGCTCTTAACCTGCCCCACATTGCACCGAGTGATGCACCTTCCCGCACCTTCCCCGGCCCCGCCTGCGCCTCTGGCCTGGCGCTCCTCGCGGCGATTCGGCCCCTGGAAAATGTGTGACGCTCCTACCCCCCACTCCCCCACCCGCCCCTCTTACCGACGCCGTATGCAGCCGCGCAACGGAGGTGGAAGTGGCGGTGTAGTAATTGTGGAGGGGGGAATGAATGACTGCGAGTGCATCAATCAGCTGATGGCGTGGCAAAGGGGGAGGGGAGAGTTTTGCGCGTCCTTCCTGCCGCTGCTGGGAGTCAGGTGCGTCTCGTCTGACTCTCGGGCCGTTTTCTCTCCCTCATTGAATTCCGCACTTTTTCTGATGTGCTCGTGCGTCGGGGAATCGAGCCGTTTGAATGATAATATTCAGCAGACGGACGAGGCCGCCGCCGCCGTCGCCATTTGCCATTCAAAGGGAGGCGGCCGAGGCAGCTGCTGTTGCGGCCGTTGCGGCCCGCGGCAAACTGTTCTGATTTCAAATGAGGCGGCGCGGGAGGGGAGATGAAAAAGTAATAAAACGGGAAAAAAACGATCGGAAACGGTCGAGATGGCTGGCTCGCGTGTGAGGGGCTTTTAAAAGCCCAACTCTCTACCTGAGGAACTTCCTAACGAGCTGAGAAGCAGCAGCGGCGCTCTGCGGGGGTGCTTGTCTATAGCGGGCGTTAATCCCTTGCGAGTTTGCACCGCCTTGGTAGAGTAGAGATCGCAGGGTGGGCGGGCGCGGTCACTTTCCCGCAGTTGGGTGGGGGCGGGGCGGGCGCCAATGTAGGTTAGGCCCGTCCGGCTGTCTGCCGCCGCTGCCGCCGTCGGCTGCGGGCCCGCCAGGCTGGCCTCGACCCTTGCCGGTGTCCGCGACGGCGCAACTCGGCGCGGCGCGGCTTGACTTGCTGCGCCAGGCTTTTCGCACGCGAAATTCCGCCGCGGGGGGCGCCGGGGCCCCGCAGCCCCGCGCCTACAGAATGTGGCGCGGCCTGGAATGCGATCGGTAGCAGCAGGTGCCACACCCCTCCCTCCCCTCCCCAGCCAGCGCTGCCGCCGGCGCGGCCCAGCCGGTGCATTCCAGTCCACAGCGCTGGACAGGCACAGGCTGGACGAGACGTGGAGCTGCAGCGCGTCCCGTCCCGTTGTGCTGCATCCAGTCTGCAAATGAATGAATGATTGAATGACTCTCCTCCTGGACAAGCCGAGGACCCCGGCGCGCTCACATCCGTGTCACACCTGCTGCGTCACTGGTGTGTTTTTCGTCCCGCCCCGCACCGGCCGAATCCGGTTGCGAGTGAAATGTGGTCGGTCGGTCGGTCCCCGCCGCGCAGCCCGACCCGGGGGAGGGTTACGCGTGAGCTTGCATGTGTTATTGTGGTGCGTTTCTCACCTGGTTTGTACTGCTTTGTTTTCCAGCACGTGGTCGCGATCCAGCAGCAGACCGCTCCGCCGGCGCCACCGCCGCTGCCGCAGCAGCCCCCGCAGCCGCCCAGCAGCCCGCCGGCCCCTGCCACGGCCGCCCCCGCGTCTCACGTGTCGACGCAGCCCCCGGCGCCCCCGGCTGACCGCATGTTGGTGCCGCTGATAGCCATCACGATGACTCCCCCTCGCGGGCCGACGGGAGCCCTGGAGAGGGCGCAGCCGCCGCCCAGGACGGAGGAGGCGGTGTCGCCGGCCACGCCCGCGCCCGCCCCCGCGGACCTGCCCCCCGCGGTCAGCCCCACCGCGGCCCCGACCGCCGCGCGGCCCGGGATGCACCAGCGCCAGGCCCGGCCCAGCCCGCGGAACGGGCATAGCAATGTGCAGGCCAACGGGCAGCCCACCCCCGCCAGCCAAGCTGCGCAGGCGGCACTGAAGCGCACCCCCAAGGATTTCATCTTTGGGAAAGTCATCGGGGAGGGCAGCTTCTCTGTGGTCTATTTAGCCAAAGACATTCATACCAATAAAGAATATGCAAGTAAGTGGCTTTACTCGTACATCGTTTGAAACAACTTTAAATTCGTATTCTCTCTGTACTTAACTGTGCTCTTTTTTTTGTTTTGTTTACAGTAAAAGTATGTGACAAGCGTCACATTATCCGTGAGAAAAAGACTGAATATATAAAGCGAGAGAAGGAAGTGTTAAATCGCCTGGGCTCAAACCAAAGTCCTGCAGCCCCTTTCTTTGTGAAATTGTTTTGCACATTTCAAGATACAGATCGCCTTTATTTTGTTTTGTCATTTGCGAAGAGAGGAGAACTTTTACCCTACATCAATAAAGTAGGGTCATTTGATATTGAATGTACAAGGTTTTATGCAGCAGAAATTTTAGTTGCTCTTGGCCATGTACATAGCTTAGGGGTAATTCACAGGTGTGTACCACTTGCAGTTAAATTAGACTGCTAATTTTAATTAAGTTGAATAAAATTTTCATTCATATCTTTCCTGTTGCAGGGACCTTAAACCAGAAAACATTCTCTTGGATGAAAATATGCACATTCTCATCACAGACTTTGGCTCAGCCAAGATGTTCAATGAAAGTGAGAAGGAATCTGATGAAGAAGAAAATTCTATGAGACAGAGAAGAAATAGTTTTGTTGGTACAGCCCAGTATGTTTCACCTGAACTGCTTACTGACAAATCAGCATCACACTCATCAGACCTGTGGGCCCTTGGATGTATTATTTATCAAATGGTTGCTGGTCTTCCGCCTTTCTGGGCAAGATCAGAATACCTTATTTTTCAAAAAATTCTTAAGCTAGAATATGAATTTCCTGATGGCTTCTCACCTAGTGCACGTGACCTTGTTGAAAAATTACTGGTAAGCGAGTTGGCTACTTTCTATCCTCTTCCAGTAGTATACCTGAGAACATTAACTCTAATCATATTTTTAATATTATCAGGTTCTGGATCCCAAGCAAAGATTAGGTGCCAATGACCCTCCTGGTGAGGGGTACCCATCAATACGGGCACATCCATTTTTCCAAGGAATAGATTTTAGAAAGCTCAGTGAAACCAACCCGCCTCCTATCTACCCATACTTACCTGGGACATCGGAGCATGAAGAACTGAGAAGTCACTATAGGGTAAGTGTCGTGTGCCTCTTTTATTTTGATCTTATCATTACTACAGTACATGAACATATATCAATCATCTATGGAAATGTATTTGGGCTTTTTAATTAAGATGCTTCATAAATTTTACAGGTACCTGATCATTTAGAACCTGGTCTTGATGATAGACAATTAACAAGATTATTAGGGCTAGAACTTCAAAATAATAGTAGTGGTTCAGAACCTGAACCTCGTAAATCATCTCCAGAACCCACTAGTGCCCCAGTAGTCAATGAACCTCAAAGAAAAATTAGCCGTGAGAAAAAAGTTTCTATTGCACCAAGAAAAAGGCACATTTCATTACAAGAACTTTCACCTGAAGATATTGCACAGAGATTAGAGAAACAAATGAAAGAGAATCAGTGGCATCAATTTACAGAAAACAACTTAATTTTAAAGCAAGGCCTGGTTGACAAACGAAAGGTAGGATCCCTGTACTGTTAATCAGTTGAAATTTTGCTTTGTGGTATACCTATGTTTGTAAAAATTCTAATTGGCTGCTGTTTTTTCATTTTCAGGGCTTATTTGCTCGCCGAAGAATGCTACTTCTTACGCAGGGCCCACACTTGTATTATGTTGACCCTGTTAATATGGTTCTTAAGGGTGAAATTCCTTGGAGTAAAGAGCTTAGAGTAGAACCCAAGAATTTCAAAATCTTCTTTGTACACACTGTAAGTATCACAAACCATTCCACTTCAGAAATGCTCACAGAACCTTTTCCCTGATTTCACACTTGATTGTATAACTTACTGGTTCTCATTGTTTCCTATTTTTTATTTTCCAGCCTAACAGAACATACTATTTGGAAGAACCCGAAGGGTATGCCTTAGAGTGGTGTAAAGCAATAGAGGATGTACGAATTAGTACATATGGTGTAGATTCATGAAAATGACTGCAGCAGCAGGATCTGCTTAGGAAAATTTGTTGCCAACAGTTCTTTATGAATATTAGCTAGGTATACCAATACCACGGACTGTTTTAAAATGAGTGATATTTTATTTTAATTGGTTATTATAAACCTATGTATATTCCCGGCATTTGTTAAATTGAAAATTTGAAATGTAGCTTAAATTTCTGAAGCTAAAATTCAAGACTAGATTGTTTGCTAATGTACTTAAACATTATTTTCTTTTCTCTCCTGTCCTATATACATTCATATATACATAGGTTTACATGCTGTTTGTTGAATCATTGAGCAAAAACAAATTGATTTTTTGCTTCCCAAAGTTTTGCTGCGGTCCCCTGGGTCCCCCAACTCCTCCCCTTTTTTTTATAAAAGACCAATACAATCTTACTAGCCAATTTATATCAGTATTATTAAATATTTTGTCAGTAAATGTTATTGTTGATTTGCCATGTAATTGCATTGTTGTAAATTAATTTATTTCCTTAATTGTAACTTGATCAATAATTTATTCAGGTTAATTATTAACATATTTGCTTGTTTTGTGCTGTTACCATATTATAAGTAGCTACACTTGTTTATCACATGTGGCTTGTAATAAATTCAATTATGTAATTGTTATTTATAATGAGAAGTTTGATTAAATGAGAAAGTGGTAGGTGTTAAATCTTAAAAAAAGCTATATTATTTTTATCCTATGCCCAGATAACTACCAAACTTTCTATGAATACAACTTTGCTTTAGTTGTGGAACTTTTGGTGTTGAAAATACCTGACACAGTTCAGCTATTGGACATTCATTACACATATATTTCATTTAATTTTAAATTAACACAGATTCACACATGAGACTTGAGATGTTCTTTTAATTTTGGCATGGTTGCCATATTCTCGCCACACTTAAAACAAACCAAGGGTTGCTTTAAGAACTTTTCACAATCACCTCGAGATGGTGTTGTTACTTTGCCTGTTTTCTTTAGACAATCCATCACCTCTGTAATGTTGAGTCACAAAATTAGTGAAAATATAACAAGTCAAAACAGCAAAGGCATTTTCAATCAACCTACTTGCAGAGTTCATAAAATGATCAGTGGTGAATGAATTGTAGTGTTTCTTGGTCTTTAAAGAATCAGAGCAAAAATCATCACTGATCACATGTAGATGTAAGTGATTCATGCTTGGTTCAGCATGATATCCGAGTCTGCTAAGGAAATCTAAAAGTCTTAAATGATTACGCAAGAGAACAGTAACATTAACATTGGTGTCACAGTACTTTACCTGAATTTATGCTTAGCATGTTGATTTTCTTGAGAAATTTTGCATCCTACTTCATGCATATGTTGCAGTAAATCCAAATGGTTGTCGGTAAGGGCTTTAAGGTTCGGAATTGGTATTTTTGGTAATATGAGGAAATGGAACTTTGCTTTAGGATACTTGTCTTTGATAACAACAACCTGATCATCATCAAGCACCTTAAGGTTAGGGTCCTCCATTGCTGTAATCAATCCGTTCGCCCAATGCCCAATGCCAGGCTTCTTGGCCTTGTTTCCAGCCTCATCCTCGCACTCACGTTTTACACCTTTCGACATTTGCCTAACAATTGATCTGGATGTCAGAGACACCGTCATTCAAGACAGAACACTGTGTTCACAGCAATTCTGAATAGTTGCAAGAGACACCCGCTCGCGCCAGCAGACGACAACGGCCACCGCCAGTTCTGCCAACAGTGCCAACATTAGTTCTCCCGCAGGCTGCCAA
Source organism: Frankliniella occidentalis (assembly GCF_000697945.3). Lineage (NCBI taxonomy): Eukaryota > Metazoa > Arthropoda > Insecta > Thysanoptera > Thripidae > Frankliniella > Frankliniella occidentalis. The sequence goes on along the minus strand of NW_026267246.1, from coordinate 386,935 downwards.
CAAGATTAGTTGCCAAGATAAAAATGCTTCGTTGGCTTATATAATTGCATACATACTTGTGGGCTATTGCACAAATAATTGTAGTATGGAGCAACAGTAGGTCAAGGTTTCAAATTAAAAATGTGCTGATAACAAATTGATGTTCAATATATCTCATTCAGTCCTCTCCTGAACTGGTATTTTAAGTGATTTAATAGACCAGATTTACAATTAAAACTCTTTACAGGCTCAGCAAAATGCAATAATACATGATATTTTACAAGAGTGCATACCCAAGTCTGAGGGTCACAAGTGTTGTCAAAGAAATGTTTGCTAATAAAGAAGTAGCTTGTAGCACATATTTTAATAAATGAAAAACTGATACACAACAGTAGCAATTAACACAGACAAGAGTATTTTTATGCCTGTCATAACATCTCCTTTTCATTGAACAGTACACATGAGTATTCCAATTAAAACATGACAATTTCAAAGGACTCAAATAATTACAAATCATTAAATTCAAATTTTTAAAAATGAAACTGTTCCACTTTCCTTCACAAATGAATGGGTTTACAAACAGAACCTGCTGTGTTTGTCCCAGTTTGCTTTTAAAATAATGTGACAGAGTAGCCAGCAAACATCACATTTTAAATTGTAATAACTACACAATGATCTGGAGTGGGACAATTCCTACATTGTGAATCATTTTGCTAGTTTGGCCTACATTTTTACAACTTCTTCCTTGGTACATACAGAATCTTAGTGCTCTTCAGTGATGACCATGAGTGCCTCTTCCAGTAAATACTTATAGCAGTGAAGGCAGCGAGCATAAGTAGTGCCTAATAGACAGAACAATCAGCATCAGCATTTCAGATGTTAAAAATATGTCAAAGTGTACAAGAAAATGGAAATCTACTCACCTTCAGGCCTGTCTTTTTGCGTTGATCATGTTCAGGCTCTGAACACCACCTCAGGAATGCAGAAACATCCTTTGCAATTTGACTGGCAGAGGCAGGTGTGCCATCACCAAACTCGGCAGACTACAAACAGAGATTAACAAAATTAACACATACTCTCGAACAAGAATAATTTCCTACAAAGACATACAGTATTCAGAAAGAACGAAATGAATTACCTCTGAGTAAATAGCCTGTGCCATACCAATAGCACCACCCATGAAGTAAGGGTTAAAGTGCTGGCCTTCTTGCAGAACCACCCCAGCAGGAGCTTCACAGTAACCCGTCAGAAGAGAGAAGAGGTAATCCTGAAAATGAATTTCTTTAATTAGTGAGAGAGTCACAATATTGGCACACTATTTCATAAGAAAGAAATTACACAGAACCTCTCCTCCATGGCGAGCAGCAGCAATAAGGGAAAGATCAGGAGGGTAGGCTCCATTGTTAGCAGCACGGGCAGCATTTTCATTGGGGTATGGGCTTGGGAAACGATCAGCTGGTTTGCCAGGCCTCTTGAACATTGCACCAGTGTCATCAGGACCATCTTCAACCTTTAAAAAATAAATACCAAAGTTGGAAAGAGTCTAAAGAGTTAAATAAAAGGTACACAGCATTAAGTATAGTCACCATGATTTCAGCAGCCTCTGCCTTGACTTCTTCTTCTGTGTGTGTGACACCAATCAATTCTCTGTAGCGGACGTATTGCATGCTATGGCAAGCAGCACAAACTTGCTTGTAGACTTCATACCCACGGCGCAAGCTTCACAATTAAAACATTATCAGACAGAGTTTCTTCATCGTTAAGAATAACAGAAAAAAATAATTAAATGAATTCATGACGTACCTTGCATGGTCAAAAGACCCCAGAAGTCCCTTGTGTGGCCAATCCTGCTCAGGAGGATGAAGGATAAGATCCTTTGCTTGGACAGAGCGGTCCAGAGTGTACCAAAGAGCTGCTACACCACCCGCCAGCACTCCAGCTGACGTGCACAACTGCATAATTTAACAGAAAATTAGAAGGGCATTAGCTTAACGAATGCATCAAGCATATCTTGAAGTTTGAATGAAGTAGGCTTTTACCGCTTTCTGGCTCTTAGTCCAGGTGCTGCTAGAAGAATATTTATTAGCCTGAAAAGAGAAAATGAAATATTATAATTGAGTTAATTTGGGCAAATAGAAAACCATCCTTAAGATAGAAGTGTTGTCAATTTCAGAGTCACTAGGCTACACAAGAAACTCTTCATTCTATCAAACTACCTTGAAACAGGACAATTGATCAATACAGTAGGGGAAATAAGTCAAAACATTTGTGAAAGCAAGGAATACAGTTGCCTCACAGGGGAGAAAATAAGATTCTCAGTTGATCAGGAATGAAGGACAAATGGAGCCAAGGCACATAACCTTTTCGGAACTAAATTGTACAAAAAATAAAAATTTCTCTGAGTTACTGAAGTTAAATACATATCAATATAACTCAAAGACTGAGACAGTCAAATTCAAGCCAAGGAGTAGGGTCTGTCTTATTTTTCTGCTAAATCTGGTGGACAAACCTAACCTATACTTTGACCTCCTGGATACCTGAGATGCAGACAACACTATTGAGATGATGCTATGCACACTATGTAGGAACTGCCAGACATGGAAAATGAACTAACGACATGCCAGAGAGGAAAACTGAAGTTCTAAATACAAAGAGATGTTATTTCAAACAAGATTTCGTAGTAATTACGTGAAACTACAAAAGTCTTCCGACAGATGAGAGGTCGGGGGGATAGGGGTGTTTCGTGGTAAACAATCGAGGAAACCCGTTCAAAATCCACCAAGTTGAATAGCATGAAACGAAATAGTAAAATAAGTAGGTAACTTGTAGTTTACCTGTTGCAAAACGATTCCATGATTAGATTTTAACAGTCCAGCTCCGCAAATTCGCCTCATACACGCCGCCATCTTGAACAGAGGTTGCAGACAGAAGGGTCAAATTATGATCAAGAGGCAAGTACACAAAATTTGTGGCGATATCAAACGTTGACAATCATCAGATAGTAAATCCATTCTAAAATCTTATTACATTCAATAGTAAAGATGCCAAGGCGTGAAAACGGGGAAGAAATGACGAGATGTGGGCGAAAGTAGCACTTCGCAGTGGAGCACTCGTTTGATGTTGGGAGTCTCCACATACGCGGCGTTGCCGGTTATACTTACATACGTTGTATGGCCCTGGTCCCCTTCGGCGGTCACCGACATTGAATAAAGCAAGTTTGCGTCACTACGGTTTTATTCATAACTTTGAGTGATTCCCTGCGTACTTTTGGTTCCTTCAGAATTTAGATTCAAGAGTTTCTCAGAAACTTCATCGATAACCTGATGTTGTGAAGAAAAGCTAATTCAAATATCCCGCTTGTAGTGTGTACCCCTACTTCCGATATTTCATTGAAATCAATGGAGGTGCAGCAGAATAAAACAATAAAGTGGTCTCTAAATCCGACAACTGCATTCATTATTAGGTTCCAAAAGTGAAATGCAAGTTGATTTCGAATCAAAAATTAGTATCGCTGCCTTGAGTGTAAATGTTTCTTTTGGTAAAAGAAGAACACGAAGAAAAAGCTACAGGAAGAAAACACTCAAAACCGGCAACGCTGCGTGGCTTTTCGTTCATTCGCTTGTGACATCGGCATCGGCGAGAAGTTCAGGTCGAATGTAGACGAGAGGTGTTATCCGCCGACATTAGAGGAATCCTGCGTTAAATAAAGTTTCATCAAGATGAATTCGGGTATGCCCGAGCTGGGCAGTAAAATCAGCTTAATATCGAAAGCTGATATTCGTTATGAAGGCCGTCTATTTACCGTGGACCCCCAGGAATGTACTATTGCGCTGGCTAGCGGTAAGTTTCTCGTATTTGGGATCGTAAAATTTATTTTTAAAATTCTCGTTCTTAGTTCAGATTTATGAGTCGAGAGATGCATTATGCTTGAGGGGACTTGCGCCTTATGTTGTTTTATGTAATATGTGATAGACGTCCTCAGTATTTCATTCCGGCGTAAGCCTAGGCTCGGCTTCTGTCAAATGGAGCCGCTGTTGTTTGTGTTCCTTTTACACTGGTCCGTTATCTCCTTCAACTCGTTAAGAAAGCTCAGCTTCGTTTAACTTTTCATTTCCCTACCTCGTGGATTTGTGCATATATTCCGTCCTTCACCGCGACATTTTCAGGTTAACCTCTTTTGCTTTCTATTGCATCCCCCCCCCCTCCCCCCTTCTCTTCACTCTTTCTTTATTTGAAGTTCTGTACGCGTTCGTCTTGGTCTCTCGACTAGTTACCGTTTCGGTGCGCTGCAGTTTGATAAAACTCTCCATTTACTGTGGAGTTTTCAGTTTTAATTTTTTTCATATCCTAATGGTATTGTTTTGTCATCAGTTCGCTCCTTTGGAACTGAGGAAAGAGAGACGAAGTACCCAGTTCCTGCTCAGAATCAGGTCTACGATTATATCCTCTTCAGAGGATCAGACATTAAGGACATCAGAGTAGTGAATACTCAGCCTCTCAATGATCCTGCCATCGTCCAGGTAAGATACACTATCAATCACCTTTTGCTTCCATCCTTCATGTAAGGCATAGTTGGAACCTGTATCTTGCCAACCTTAATGTTCCCAAATTCGCATTCCCATTCATCAATGGCTAGATATTCACAATCTTCAATCCACATTCCTTATTCTCGCTATACTTAACCTTTATATCACTACTCTCTTCAGAAACGGGAAATTTGCCATCATACAAATGATGAAATTGGGAACTTATTGTAATTGTTTTGTTGATCTCCTTGGTGTCTTTTTGACTTTAGTTTGGAACTTTGTTCTGTCATCCTGTAAGGGCTGCGGTGTATCTTTATCCTCCTCTTAGATCATTGAATATTAATGATGTGTTTTTTTCTCTCCTGATTGGCTTCATGTAACTCTTCGCTGCATTGAAAATGAAAGTCTGAGGTAATTAATTGGTTTTGTGACCTGTAGTATCCTGGGCTCCTTATTATCCATTAGACTGTGTGCTCATTCTGCTCATGTCCACTATTGTTTAATTCTGTACCACACTGTTTGTACTATGACCTGCCTAAATTTTTAATTTGATTTACAGCTTTCAGTTCCACCAAGCCTTGGTGGTTCAGCCAACTTCCCTGGTCAACCCTTCCCTCATCCTGTACTGGGACACATCGGGGGACCTGGACCACTTGGTCCCTACCCTCAGTCAATGGGACCCATGGGCGGTATGTCAGGTCTCGGTGGCAACATAGCCCCTGGTGTAGGGTTGGCTTACGATCCCCGCTTGGGCAAGCAGAGTGAATTGGCTGCACCTCTCCCAATGGGTGACAGTATGCAGCCTGCACCCTCTGCTCCTATTGAGCAAGAAAGTCATGGTATGTAAATAGTCTTGTTTTTGGCATGGCTTTGCACGCTTTGAGTTTGGTATGTACTTTATCTTGCTTATGCTTTCCAATTCTTCTCTATTTTGCCATTTAATCAAAGCTTATTAATTTGCCTGCCATGCAGAAACAAACTGTTTGCTATCTTGCTGCTATTATTTAATTCTGCGTTTCCTTACTTCTTTAGGTTTTGTGCTACATGCTTGCTCATTGCTTGAATTCTGAGTGAAATTATTGTATCTATTACTTCCATCTTTACACCTTCTCATTGATCTTTCCCTTAATCCTAGATCTCATCAGTGGCTCACGCTCATCAACACCAGGGTTACTTGCACGCAAGTCTCCGACCATGGATGCTGGTGTTCAGTGCTCGCAGCCTAAGGAGGACAAGAAACCTCAGAACCGTGCTGTGCAACCACCCAACAGAGATGGAAGGCCCAACCAAAACCGTGACAGGCGAGGTGGTGATTATGAGCAGAGGCCTCAGTTCCGGAATTACAGGGATCCCCAGCAACAGCATAGGGAGCAGAATGATTACCATGATAGAAATCAGGTAGGTGGTCGTTATTTTTCTTTTATCCATTGGTTGTGTCAAGTTTTTGTTAATTACCTAACTGATTTTTTCTTTCAGAGAGGCCAGCAGAACCGTGGCGGCGGGGGTTGGGTGAACAACAGGGGGATGGTTCGCACGAGAGGGCGTGGTCGAGGCGGGCCAAACCAGAACTTCCAGCGAGCCCCTGGACAACAGACTCAGCAGCAACAAGGACAGCAGCAGCAATCTGCAGCTGGCAATAATGCACAGGCCCAGAAGAAAACTTTGAAGTTCGAGGGAGATTATGACTTTGAACAGGCCAATACCCAATTTGAAGAGCTGCGCAGCAAACTGGCAAAGGCCAAACTGGGTAAGTTGACCTTATCTTACTTCTGTGTTCATGTTTTAATATGATTTTCAGTTTTCATTATTCTTAATTTCTTTTGTAGATGCTGACCAGGCCCAGATCAAGGTGAATGGAGAAGCTAGTAGTGAGAAGAAAGACGATTCTGGTAATGAAACTGGTGTGGAAATCACTGAACCAGAAGAAGAAAATGATACTTTCTATGATAAGGCCAAGTCCTTCTTTGATAATATCAGCTGTGAAGCTGTGGAGCGGAGTAAAGGGTTAGTACTCCTCTTCCCTCACTGCATGATTACCTGGTCATGGATGTATGCTCTGTGAATTATAACTTAACATGGTTCTAAAATCTTTTACATTGCAGACGTTCCCAACGGACTGACTGGAGGGTTGAGCGGAAACTTAACTCTGAGACCTTTGGTGTTGCTTCTGCGAGGCGCGGAGCGTACCGAGGCAGAGGCTACTACCGCGGTGGTATGGGAGGTGGCCAATACCGAGGGGGCTACCGTGGAAACTACAGAGGAAACAGGGGCGGTTATAACCAACGATCAAACCAAGGAAATCCTAACTCAACGCCTGCCAATGTACAACCCCAACCTGCAGGTAAGGCGCATGATGAAACAGTGATGCTTTTCGTCAGGTTTTTTCCTTGGGTTATTTTTAACCGTTCTTGATTTGTTTCAGGGAAGTAAGACCTTCAAGTGCACCCAGGACTGCTTACTAGGATTTTTTTTCTTAATTTGCCGGTGGCATATCAAGAGGAAACGGGGCCAAGGATGTTTTTATTTGCGTATTTGACTGACATTTTCCGTGCACTTGATGAAGTAAGCAGGATTGACAACAAGTGGAATGAATTGAATTGTATCCAATCATGGAAGAGTAGGGCGGTGCAAGTGGAGAAGTGAGGTTGGTCCTCTAATGTCGGCTCCTTTGAGTTTTTTAGTTTGAGATATTCCTCTTATTTATGGGTCTAAGCAGTCAACCTGGGTGTCAGTACGTAATGTATTACAAAATGGTAAAATTCGAGGGTCTCAGGTACAGTAGACTGTCCAGGCTTGTGGAAAGATCTGAAGATTCATGTATATTGGTGTGATTTGTGCCTGACAAAAATTTCATTGAAGCGTCTCATTCAAAAGTTGTTGATGTCGTTTATGTACCTGTTGGCATGGTATTTAATTTTTTGTCCTTGCCTATCTGTTAGCAACTGCCTACCTGCACTTTAATCAATATTTGTATTTAAAGACTTTAGGTAGGGCAATTCTGTATGTAAACCTGTCATTCTAGAATCCCTGTACAGATCAAATTTATTTAGGCCAAAGACGTTGTGCTTGATGTGAGTTAGAGGGAGAATTTTATGTTTTTGTTAACAAATGGAAGTTTTTTAAGACCACCAGACAGGAACTATATGAAATTGGAAATAGCTGTTGGAATGTATGAAGACTACATTTTTGCTTGTAGATGCAAGGAATGTTTCATGTAGATATATTTTGTTATTTTTTTATGTGCATCATGGTTTTTGTGACACCCAAGTGGTGACAATCGGAATGGAATGGTTTCATTTTTTTTGATTAATTTATGCCAGTCAGCATGTCGAACCGTGATGGCTAGACGCACAGTGTGATACTTAAACGAACTATTGTAATTGTAGATTTTGCTATAGACTGGCACTTGGCTCATCTTTAGTTCATTAAACATATTAGCATGAAAGACTAAATAAAAGAACAATTGTCATTACATGTAATGCTTGTTTAATCCCTTCCATGTTTCTTAGCTCTAACTTTCATTTGTAACTGTCATTCACTCAAAATTTGTGACTGATCTCTAATTGTCAGTGGGAATTAGAATTAATCAAAGTGCTGTCTTACCTGTCCTTTTTATTGTAGATCAGATTATTGATGGAATATTGTAAACTTTGGACTAGAAATTGTGCATATGGAAGTTTAGTATCTCTTTTTTTAGATATAGTATATCTTGAGCATGTGCTTGTACATCTCAAGTCTTATTTTCATATCGACTTCGACTTTCTGGATCAGTTTGACTGAAATGTGCCACATGTATGTGTTACCTTATGATTTTCTAATGCATTGTGAAGGTCTTGAATATTTGTGGGAGGGAATAATGAAATGAAGGTTTATATTGTGAAGTTACAAGGTCGAGATCTAGTGTTAATTATGAATTTGTGGTCTTTCTGTTTTAGCAGGAATAATCCATACTTGCACTTGTGCCTAGACAACGTGCAAATATTGCCTGCAATTAGTTGGCTGCTTTTTTTATGCTGTAATTGGCAGGAGTCAGGAGTGGTGGATGTAATTCTGCTAAATTTTAATGTTTATTAGCCTTCTGACCTCAACTATTTTTGGGCTGTGGTGTGTGGAATGTACGCTCTTGAAATGACATGCCCTAGCTCTGGTACAAGAGTTAACTTGCATTCATGTGACGGAGTATTGTTCAGCTGATAAATTGTGGGCAAAGGAAGGTGATCTCATTGTCAGCTATTTTTGGAGAATTGTTAATTCAAGGTTTTGAGCCTGTCCGCGTTGAAGTTTGTGCTATTTGGCGTATTATGAAGTTGAACTTGGAGCACTCATAAGTCTACCTCGCATATGGCACATTAGCACTGGGATTTCCAATCAAGTATTGTACCTCTTATCTGTCCATGTAGTGCTGTCATTTAGGTAATGCTGGAGTCCACTTGTTGGGCATATGTGTTGATCAATCAACGACGTTATCTGATTAAGATGATGTCACATTTCGGCCATCAATAAAGAAATTGTCTGAATCAAAAACTGTTCATTGTTTCTCCCACTGCGGTGCATTTGTTTGTCAAACATACTTGGTGACTAGTCTTGATATTTTTGATCGATCTGGTATTTGGGCTGCAAACAACTCTCCTGAATCCAGGACCCAAATTGAACCGGCGGGTGCTCTGCGTATCATGTGCAAGACTGCTTTAGCCGCGGCCCGCGTCCTGGTCAAACAATACCTGTTGGTTTTGTGTCATGAAAGGATCAACCCATATATTTAGAACTATGCTTACGACTGTCGCGGCGTCTCTCCACCGCCACCTTTGGACTGGTCGCTGTCAGTTTGTCCGCAGCAGAGCCCCACAACGCGCACACCAGTCTTGCCAGAGTGGCCCTGTTCAGAACGAAATGGTGATTACGATATTCCCCCGATGCAACTTGAAGACTGGAAGAATTTTGCGACTGAGCAACTCCATCTGTTTCACTAGGAAAACGGATCAGAAAATCAGCGTTCATGATACCATCGTAAAAGGCTAGTACGAGCCCGACAACCAATAGCGATCGCGGTCGCAAATCCATCAGTCTGAACAGGGAATACCGATGAGACGAAGCCAGAGTGCCCCCTGTCCTCGCCCCTCGCTTGCCTGGAAACTTCTCGTGGCGCCTACGACGCCGTGCTCCGCCGCGCAGTGGGCGGGGGAGGCTGCGAACGGCTGAAGCCCCTCCACCCCCGCGTTGTTCACCACCACGCCCCCGCAGTAGCCGCGGTCGCGCCCCATGAACGCCATGGCCAGCACGCAGCCCCTGAGGACGTTGGTCTGGGCCGCGCCAACAGGACGGGCTGGTCTCGAGCGCCGGGTGGATAGGCACGACCGTCTGCTGGCGCGCACGGCGGGCGTGCCTGCCACTCAGGCGCCCAGCGCTCGCCCGTCCGCTCAGCACGTCAAAGACACACCCAAGGCACGCGGCGCCTCTCACCAGGTTCACGTTGACGTCCTGCTCCCAGTCCCCAGCGGCGCCCAGCAGGCGCGGGTTGTTGAACATGATGTCGACGCCGCCGTACCGCCTGATGGTCTCCTTGAACACGTCTGTCGTTCACGATTAGGTAGGTATGCGAGACGCAGGCCCACTTTCGGCCTCGGGTGAGCTGCACGTGCCTTGGAACTGCCTGGAGCAGGACGTGTCCGCCTGCATGAACACGGCCCTGTCCGAGCCGTGGTGCGAGCACAGCTTCCCGGCCGCCTCCAAGCCCGCCTCGCAGTGCGTCCCGGTGATGACCACGGTCTGTCGCACGCGAGGTCACTCGCCATCTGCCCATGGGTTTCTTCGCATCCATCTCAATCTCAGAGATCCTCTGCTCGTCACTTTCGCTGTACCTCGGCGCCCTGGCACAGCAGCTCCTGCGCCACGCCGAAGCCGACGTTGGTCGTTCCCTCGGTGACGAGCGCCACCTTGCAGTGCGGGTCTAGGAGGTCGTTCGAGTCGGAGCCGCCCTGGCTGCAAGTTGGATCAAAAGAGAGGTTGTAGAGGCGAGGGAATGGGGCTCAACAGCTTGCGGTTGTAATCGCTTGCTACCCAAACCCACCAATGCAGAGGCGGGAAGAGTGAACGGATGCAATGCTTCAGCCTCACAGCCCCAGCGCGGTGAAGTGCATCGACTGCTCTTCCACTCAACAGCAGTGCCGAGGCAAACATGTTGCTCCTCCCGAGCATTAACATGTCGCGTATGAAAAGTAATTTACAGAGAATTTGGTGCCAACAAAACGCAATTCTACTTTGTTTCCATGGTTTTCACGACAATATTTAATTTTACTCCAAGTCTTACACTGAACGGGGTTTGGGGTGTGGGACAGATGGCCGGGTCGGTCAGTCGTCACTCAGCAGCTTTTCCCTCAGCAGGGGCCGGCGGTGTGGCGGGACCAGCGGGCTGAGCGCGGCGACCAGCGCCTCCCGGGCCAGGCGCGGCCGATGGGGCAGCTCCCCCAGGTGGTGCACCCACACATGACCCGCGCGGTCCCCGGACAGCAGGCTAAGCCCGTCGCGCGCCCAGTCCACCCTGGTGTAGCGCACGGAGCGCTCGTTTGGCACCACGGCCACGGGGCGGGCGGAGGCAGCGCGCCTGCCGACGTCCCACACCTGCAACTCCCTGCCCGACACCGTGGCGATGAGGGTGGCGTGCGACGGCGACCAAGCGGCCGCCTCCACGGCAGCGTTTTGCGGACTGTTGAGCTTGACGAGAGGCTCGTCCCAGCCGCGCAACCACAGGCACGCCGTCCAGTCCGCACCCGCCGTCAGGTACAGGTTGCCGCAGAAGGGCGAGCGCCGGATGGCGTAGATGGGGCCGGCGTGCGCCGTGGTGAGCGTGGGCCTGCTGGCGCGCTGGTGTACGTGGCACTCGGCCACCACGCCGTCCTTGGTGGCGACCAGGTAGCGCGTGCCGGGCAACAGGGTGACGCACAACGCGGACAGAACCCGCACCTCACAGGCGGCCGGGTCGGCTCGGCGCAGCAAGTCCTCGCGCTCCGGGTAGTACTGCACGCGGCACAGTGGGTACGACTCCCAGTCGCGGTCCAGGTTCCACTTGCACACCCAGCCGTCATCGCCCACCGTCAACACCTCCTCGGTGCTCGCCACGAAGTCGGTGTAGGTGAACCACTGCACGTCCCACAGCGGCGCGTACGCCATGGGGGCCTTGTCGCTGCGCAGCTGGCGCACGGCGCGCGGGTCGCTCGCGTACAGGGACACGTCCACGATGTACACCAGCCCGGACTGCACGCCCACCGCCAGCAGGTTGGGCCTCTCGGACGAGAAGTTCAGGGCCGTGACGGCGCTGCAAGAAGAGCTCGTTGATGAAAAGTCACACTACAACACGCGCATGTGTGGTTCTCCCAGCTGCGCTAGACATAGCGACCCACCTATCGAGCCTGTAGATGCGCTCGGGCTGAAAGGGATTCTTGATGCTCCAGCAGCAGACGAGACCGGTGCGGCTGCTGTCGGATAGGAGGTAGCAGCCATAGCCGGCCGCCAGGATGGTGTTGTCCTTGCCGTTCCACGCCACACCGGTGACAGGAAGCCCCTGCGTGTCCTGGTTGTACAGCTCGAACAGGCGCGTCACGGTGTACCGAAACTCGGACGGCTTCTGGCGCGTCAGCAGACGGGGGTGGCCGATGAAGATCTCCTGCGGACAGGCAGAGGTGACGGAGACGGAGATCACCTACCACCTACCATAGGCAGCCCCACCTGGCGCCTGCGCCAAGCCTCCACCCTCGCACCTGCCTACGGCGGTAGCTGTTGGACGCGAGAAGGCGCTCGCAGATGGTGGCAGCGAGGCGGAACTCCCTGGACTCGAGCAGGTCCTGGCTGGAGCGGAGCAGGCGGCGGCGCGGGGACACGGGCTGCTCGCCGATGCGGATGATGGTGGTGCGGCTGGCTGCCTCTCTCGCCGTGGCCGCCGCCAGCCGTGCCCAGCCGTTCCGCGCTCTGGCCGCGTCGTCAGCCGCGGTCGTGGTTGAGACACCAATGGACCTCGCCGAGTGCGCCGTCGTGGCCTCTCCCTTGGGGACGATGGCGTTGGAGCGGGCGGGCCCGCGGCCCGCCAACCTGCTGGCAATGTTCACCTGTGGACAAGCGAGAGGCACTTGTCAGGTAAGGAGCGGCTGCAGGCCGGGGCATGGGCGGACGCCGGGGCACTTGCCTTGCGAAATGTGTCATAGAGGTCCCACTCGGTGGCGAACAGCTGAACCGTGCTGCTGTGCACGGCCAGGGTCTGGGTGCGCTGCTTCTTGGTGAGCGTGACAGGCGTCTGGGCCTCGGCGTCGTGGCGGTGCCGCAGTCGGCCCTCGGCGTACGTCAGCCAGAAGTAGTGGCCGTCCTCGCGGCGGGACTGCGCGGCCTCGTCACCGGCGTCCGGCCCGTTCCACGGCAGACACTTGCTGGGCAGCTCGAACAGCCAGAACGTGGGCGTCTCCGCGAGGAAGTAGGTGGTGCGCGGCTCCGGCGCCGGCTTGTAGTGTCGGATGGCCTGCAGCGCCTGCAGGATGGGCGTGGGGATCCGAGGAGGCGGCGTAGACGCCGTGTCGTCAATGTCACCCTCCTCGGCGTCTTCCTCGCCACCGTCCTCCCCGCCCCCCTGGCTGCTACCCTCAGTACGATGCCCCGACCCGGCCGCCGAGGCGCCGGCCCCGGAGGATGGGGTCGGAGTGCGATCCTCTGGGAGCGCCGCGATATAGCTTTCGGTGGTTGTTCGTACGACCTGTAGTAATCAATCATCAACACGCTATGTTACTATCATAAGTTTTTTACTTTACGAATATTTTTAGAACCGGGCATGATGACCCCAGGTAGCAGACCTCATGTCAGGCGTGCTGATGGGATGGGTTTTGAGAGACCAACGGCGTATGGACCGCAAGCGAGGCCACCCGCCCGCACAGTACCGCCTGTAAAGGCAACACACCACAGTGTTGCGGGTTTACAAACCCGATCTGCCCGTAGTGCCCCTTATTGGATATGCGAACCCGCAACCCTGGGGAGCATTAGCCTTTACACTCGACACATAGGAGATAGGGGTCTGTGTCTGTAGGACTCTCGGTTATTATCGGTTATAAGCGTCCTTGCCTGTTCAGTATCTTGAAAAGTGAGATCGACAATCGCATCCTCCTCCTCATCTTCTTCGTCGTCGAATCCATTGAACACAAGGGGTAAGGGCGTCACATCTACGTCGTTTTCATCGAATATTCGAACATTTTCTCTCCTAAAAAGACACGAACAAGGGCGTTAAGTCGTATGTGCCAGTACAGTTGTCCCCACAATGAGCGTTTCACAAGGAGACGCTGGACGCTGCGGGAAAGGCCAACCCGCCGAGCCCCTGTGTGCTGCCGGCGGCCCGCCCCAAAGCGCCCAAGTGTCCGGGCGAGAGAACGTTTTCATGTCCATCGTGGCCCACGCTGGTGGGAACCTAGCGCTTACAGTCTACCTGATACGTGCTGATACGACGGGTATCGGCATCGGCTGTGCCGTGCATGTGTTGGGAGTAGGAAAATGAGTAATTACGGTGATAGTTTTGAATAAATTATGTTTCTCTTAGTTTTAAAGTTTGTGCAGAAGTGTCAGGTCCGTTTATGAGATGTGCGATTGCCATATGGTGGGACGTGCTACAAGGTGTAAGAGTGCACCATACACTGTACAACAAAGTGCTTATTTTTTAAAAATTTCATTACATTAATTAATGAAACGTGCAACTTGTGCTGTTTGATTATGTCGTGACATTACAACAGATCTCCAGGACGATACGTTGCTCTTATGATGGATCCCATTGACGAGAAAGATTAAGACGGACTATACTCCCGAAGATACAACTTTTGCCTTCCTTCTAAACAAAACGTTAGTTACAACAGCTGACCGCTAGAGGAAGCCATTTTTCTTTAAGAAGATAAGAAGGCAACACTTGAAACATAAAACCTATATTTGAGTTGTCATTTTAACCAATATTTTTGATTTTAGTAGAAAAAGAACGTTTTATTTCAGTGTTGGTGTGTTCGATTTCGCTATTTAAGATGAAATGGGCCAAAAATAGACTGACAGCAAAGCGTATTCTTTTCGTAAGGAGTTGGCCAACCTGTATATCAAAGTAAACTTCGGCCAACGGCGAGCATCCTGGAGTGTGTCCGAATTCAGCCACCGACCGAGCACCGACCGGTCGGTCGTCGAGCGGTCGGTGGCCGGGCCGTGGCGAGCCACTCGCTCCAAGCAGCTATGCCACCCTGTCCACATTGGGTTAACCGCGAACCGCGAAATCCTTTCGCGGGGGATGATCGTAGGGCGCGAGTCTTACGCGGAGGATCGTCGCGGGTCCGCCGCGGGTCCTCCGCGGGGGTAGTCGCGATCCGCAACCATCCCCAGCGAAAGGACTTCGTGGTTCGCGGTTGGCATTGCTGCTTGGAGCGGCTCGCGACCGGCCGCTCGACGACCGACCGCTCGACCACCGACCGGTCGGTGCTCGGTCGGTGGCTGAATTCGGACACACTCCTGGCTTCGCGGGCCAAGGGTGTGTTGTGTAGACAGAAAAACAGAGTTTTTGCGTCAACTATGCCCCCGAAAAAGCGTGATAAAGAAGGCGAAACTTCAAAAAATCAGCGATCGGAAGCTGCCAAAACAGACCATGACTTGTTTCTTCAAGCATTTGAAAGTAAGTACCTTTGAATCGACACGATTTAGTTTGTAGGTAGCCGCTATGCCCGGCCATTGCCACTGCCATCAACCCAAGGCTCGGCACGAATAGTAAACAGTTGTTGTCAAATAAATTGGATGAAATAGATTTATTCTAACGCCTCACTGGACTCCCCCTATCCTCACCCTTTGCAGGATACTTGTGGATCAGTTAGTAGTTCCTTATTTTGGTCCCCTAAAACTTAACATATATGAGGGAGAAAGGGCTTCCGAGCTTAGAAGGCCAGTTCCCTCCACTTATGTACAGGTTATGGCACCCTTTGCTTCCCGGATTCCACAATGGATTAAAAGGGCATGCATTTTTCTGCTGTTTTAAGTGTTGTCTCTCTTAACTATCTTACAAAACAATATTTCTGTTTGTGCGGCTAATTTTATTATGTATCCTATGGGCCTTCTATTATGAAGTAAATCTTAAGAATTTTCTCCAATTAGTAAATAAGAATGACTTGTTTATTTTGCTGTTTACATTCAAGATTTGTGCTACGGTTGCTATGGCAAAATTATTCTAAATAATAATCCATTATTATAAATAATGGATTTCATTTAGATAAATTTTGCATCCACCTTTCCTTATCACTTAAATGTTGCTTTTAATTTACACTTAATTCAATTTTTCTTACAGAACCAACACAAATTTATAGGTATCTTAGAGTTCGAAATGCAAATTCTGTGAGTATGACTTAATTCATTTTTCTGTGGGCATTTTAGTATCGGTCAACAACTTTGTAAACTGACTTTTGAATCTCAATACAGCCAATATTTTTACAACGCAATCTGAGCTACATGCGATACCGCATGTCAAGGACCCACAGAAGTCGTCAATCTTATGAGGTTAATAGCCTTCTGGAAAAAGTTTCAAAAAGTCTAATTCCTCCTGCTTTGAGAGGCGGTTTTATGACCCTTACTTTTCTTGGATTTTATGACAAGAAGCCTGGTCTGTATAAATTCATTTTTATTTGCATTTCTGTTCTGCTTAAATTCCTGTTCTTATTTTATATTCTTTTTAAATTTACAGCCACAGGTGAGGTTCCTAGAGAACCAGTGAAAGTTGAAACACTTCTTTTGAAGATATGTCACAAAAAGAGAAAAGACACTACAACTCCAGTTATGACAGTAAGCTACTCATCCTCTTTACCTAAAATTTTTGAAGCTCTGTCATATAATAACACTTAATTTCAATCTTTCTAAATTTTATAGGTGACAGTTGGAACAAGCATAGTCCCAACTAATCCTTCAGAGGATTGTCCCCCACCCAAAGCACCTACTGTTTCCATATCAGTTGACGAGTTTTGTGAGGACCAGAGTGAAGTTAAATCGTACCACCTTCTTTTGCGAGTTTACAATGCTCCTAATAATGGTTTGAATGGTACTACTAGTAGTGAACAAGACTTAGGTAATATTTTGTTAAGTCTTAACATATGTCCATTTCGCTCATACTGATTTTCCTAAATGCACATATTCTATTATTTTTAGGTGAGCCTCTTCCAAAGAGGAGGAGGACCTCATCAAGTCGCGATGAAATCAAGTTATTTGGGACAGACCTTGTGGTCTATGACAAACAGAAACACTGTCTGCTGGGTGACGGTGATTATGAACTTTTGATGGATGAGCTTGTTCATCCTAGAAATTTGCCCAGGAAGTTTCCTTCATGGGAGCAAATTGGAGACATAAGTGAGGTAAGCTACATTGTCTTAGTTGAAATTGTCATATTTGGTTTGTGTGTGTTTGCTGTCTATTGGATTCTTGACATTCGGGGTTGTTCACCTACATGCTGTTGTCATTTTTGAGGCTAGTAGAAAACAATATTTGTTCCCCAACCATTATTGTCTTATCCTTAAACCCCTTTACACTATCTCCTCCTACATGTCTAAAGAAAGAGAACAGTTAGGGGGGGAACAACCATGGAAAGACAGGAAGTACCATTTTAATTAAATGTATCTGAACTTGTTGCTTTTCTTTATTAAACTTGAGAATTTTATTTTGCATTTACCTCATTTTTTTACAGCATTGTTGTAATTTAGTTAGCTCATATCTAAGAGTTGTGTAAAACTATGTCATGTTTGAGTGGGAATTTAATGTAAATTATGTGGGTAGTGTGTTAAATCTTATTTCAGGTAGAAAGCACTACTTGTTTTTTGTGATGGTATGATTTTTTGGTAATAAATCAGATTGTTCTTTCTGGGGTCCTACTTAAACCTTGAAGTTTTAAAGAATTTCTAATTTTTCCTATGGGTTGTTGTGGGTTTAAAGACTTATGAAGTATGTGATGGTGTCTTGAGAAGAAAGTTTATATGTAGATCAAAGTTATGTTTAATTTGCCCACCTAGCTTGCACCTCTGCAGCGTCTGCGAGAATTCGCAGTAACAGAGTTTATGGTAAGTGCCAATTCAGCCAATGCTGATTGTGCCACCAAACCTTCACCCACTCACAAGGCAATGAATGTGCATTATGTACATATCTGTACAGTTGCTGGACTGAGTCGTCCTGGATAATGCCTTTGGTTTTTTGTCAAATTCCATCTCCATTGAAATATTTTTGAAATGCTTCATTGCCATAGTCATTTAACTTCAAATTTAGAGCATCACTTTACCTCTGTAGTCAATTCAATGAAAGATCTGTTATGTAAGAAATTTTCTAATTTGGAAGGTTGAGTGAAGTTGCCTACTACCACCTTGTTGTCACTTTTAAGTTAATTAACATATCTCATTTGACTAAAATCCTCTGGTGCCAGGTTACATACTTCAAGTCAGTTATAACTTTTTTTCCCTGGGTGTACCATTTTTCTGCTTTGCTTTTATCTTTCCAGCAAATTGGCTTTGCACAGCGCTTTGAACTTTGCACTGTTGATGTCTACTCTTAATTTAATGAACTACTTCTTATCATGTTCACAAATGCGAGGACCCTAGATCTTCCAATTCATTATTCATTTATTCCCTATGATGTTCACATAACATACAGAAACTTGTGTGTTCAGTCAGAGCATCTGCTGGAATGAAATGTTAATGGCTTTCAATGTAAATAACTTTTTTGGTTGCCTTTCAGCTTATTATCAGAAATTTGTACCTTCCACTGCCTAATTGCTTTCTGGGCTTAAAGATGTCTGTATTATATCCTGTGTTGTACCCTTGTGCTGTGAGACTGCTGTGTGAGTGTGTTAAAAGCAAACAAATATTAATCAGCTGTGGCATATGCGCTGACAGCGTGTCTTGACTCCGCAGGATTGTAACTCCTTTGAGCTGTTTGCAAATGGACCAACTTTGAAGTTCAAGTTAGAGTGGTCTCGGGAACAACGGAGCACTTTTGTTGATCGTCCTCGCACGGCGTCAAAGCGGGAAGAAGTCGTCCTTGATAACAATGGTAATAAAGAAAATCGTCAAGGTGAGTGGAGAGTTGAAATATTGCTCATTTTTCTGTTTTTCCATCTTTTTTAATTATTGATTGCTTTTTCCTCTGTTCGCTTTCACAGACCGAGCTGCTAAGAAACAAGTAGGGGAAAAGAAAGATGAAGATAAAAAGCTTGGAAAGAGACCTGTGATTGTGTACCAGTTCCACTACCACAACAATTCACGACAGCAGACTGAGCCCTGTTCTGATTTACACTGCCCATGGTGCTCGTTGGATTGTGGAACCTTGTACTCCCTACTGAAACATTTAAAACTATGTCATGCACGGTTTACTTTTACTTATACTGTAAGTTTTATTGCAAATTTTTGTGTTTTAACTCATTCTGGTTTGTCTTTTCAAACACCTTTGTTTAACAAATTTTTCACCTCAGCCACTTCCAAATATGGCACGAATTGATGTGGCAATCAATGAGTCATATGATGGGTCATATACAGGCTCTCCTCATGATGTAATAGCCCAGCCAGGAGGATCAGCTTTTTCTCGTAATGGACCTCAAATTCGAACCACTGTATCAAATATTTTAGTTTGTCATCCCAAACGTCTAAAGCCTACTATGTCAGAGTTCATGGAACTTGAAGAAGAATCAGGTGATCTGCAGAGATCTTTCATCACTGGGCACAACAGGTTGGCACTTGAAGTCTTGCAGAAATAAATTTAAGGACACAAGTGAAAATGAAGTGTTCATACTCATCTTAATTTGTAGATTGTACCACCATACTGTGACATGCCTACCTGTCCATCCCAAGGAAATGGAGAATGACTCTGAAGGTGAAAATGATCCTAAATGGTTGCAGACTAAAGCTATGATGATGATTGATGAATTTACTGATGTTAATGAAGGAGAAAAAGAGTTGATGAAGATGTGGAATTTGCATGTGATGAAAGAAGGGTAAGTTTCACACGCAGTCCTTAGACACTCAGTTCATAGGCTGTTATTTCTAAGTCACATGTTTTATTTTTTATAATTCTGGTACTATTTATTTTGTGATTTTATAGGTATGTGGGTGACTGTCAAGTGCCTTTGGCTTGTGCCAAGTTCCTTGAGAAAAAAGGAAAAGAGTTATTAGACAAAAATTTATACAGAAATTTTATAATTCACATGTGTAGTTTATTCGATTACGGATTGGTTAGCCCTGTTGTACTCTACAAAACGATTCAACAGCTTCATGAAATGATCAACGAATCCCATGCTAAATCTATGCGGAGTTCATGGGAGGCGCAGAAGGAACATTGGATAAAGTCTGGTGCCAAAGAAAAACAAAATACTCCTTCACATTTTAAGAACCAAGCCCCAACTGTGCTAAATGTCGATCCAAGTGTTCGCCGCAAATTGTACAGCCCAGGTTCTTTCAAAAGTGACAGTCCTAGTAGGCGTACTACTCAGCAACAAGATGATGATGAGGATGAGGAGGACGAAGATGAAGAGGATGAGGAGGAGGATGAGGATGAGGAGGAAGAAGAGGAAACCTCGAAAATGGAAAACCAAAAGAGTAGTTCATCGACATCATCGGGTTCCTCATCGGGGGATTCAATTAACAAGAAGAAAACTGTGCAGAATGGTACAGAGCCTGAAAAGAAGAAGTCATTTGTACCTAAGAATGGACTTGTGAATGCTAATAACAGTACTCATCAGAAAACCTCGTCCACAAGCAGATCTACATCTGAAGTTGGTCCACCTAGAATTTGTCAACCTTCATCTGAATCTGTTGATTCAGTGAGACGGAAAATCCCGTCGTTAAGCAGGTCCTCTCCAGTAGACACTCCGTCTTTGAAACTGTCAAAAAGTATGGATACTGTATCAAGTGAACCTCCCACCAAGAAAAAAATTATTGTGTCCCAACCTAATGGTAAACCTCAGGCCGTCTCCTCTCAAAATGCTAGTACAAATAATGACCTGAAGAGAAAAATGAATTCTACTGGTGGATCAAATTCGTCAACTTCTTTAAACTCAGACGTTAAAAAGAATGCTCCATCAGTCAATGGGCTGACTGTACCATCAAATGTTACCAAGGGCCTCCCGACACATGTTTCAGTTGATTCAAAGAAGCGCCTCTCACTTCCTGCTGTTAGTACTAGTAATACTAATAGCAGTGCTGGTAACACAGCTGCCATAAATGGGGACATGAAGAAGAAGCCTGCCACTAATGGTGTCTCTCCCTCATCTGATGGAAAGCTCTCATCTAATTGCACAGTAGAAATGGTTTCAATATCTGAAGTTGTTGCATTACCTGGTAGCAGTAAAGTATCACTGTCTTGCACAAATAGTGATGCTAAACGAAAGTCTAGTCTTGGGCAATGTCCTATTGGACCATCAACAAGCCAAGGCGATTGTGGAACACAAAGGAGGAAGTCCATTTCAACAGATTCAACTGCTACTACAGAAGCTGGCCTGGTGTTACTACGAAGAAAATCATTTTCTAGCAACCAAAGCTCAGAATCAAATGCTATTCAGGCACTAACCCAAAAAGGACTTGCTAGCTAGCGCTTTGCAAAGTTCCTGTTTCGGAATAGTATGACTTGGAGTATAAATATTTGAATTGTCAAATTTTAGGTGACTTGATGATGGCTTGGTTGTGTGATAGTCTATTCACATGTGTTCTATTCTTCACACTGCCAATGAAGCATATTGATGCTTTCATTTAATTCCTATGCCTTTGGCATATTAGTCAAAAGAAGTTGCACCACAATTAAATAGCATATTAGAAATTTTTATCTAATGTGTTAAATGTGTGTACATGCACTGGTATAAGGGTGTATGTGCACATTTACACGAGTGTGTGTGTCTGTTGATATGTATTATGTAATGTAATATTTTCATATTCTTTAGGATGATGTCACAGTTGATATCTTTATCATTTTTGACATTTATTATGACAACCGAGAGCTACAGTCTACTGCCAATTTGTGACTGCTCAACATGTTGATTGTTCCTCTTACAAAAACTATTGAATGGAACAGTTCTGTTACTATCTTTATTTCAATTGTGTTTAATCTCTAATTTGTGATCATAAGACGTGATGTCCAGCACTCCATTGTCATGGTTTGGTTAAGTGTTTTACTAAAACTCCATCGTAAGCTATCTTATGGGCCTTATTCAACACTTGGTGTGAAACTCATCCATTGCCAACTGCAATGTATTACAAACCTTGTTTATATGGTATACATGACTTTTGTCCTCTATTACTTAAGTTCCAAGTATATATCATAATGGTTGTCTCAGACCAGAACAGGTACTATTTGTTCTTGTATCTATATTCTTAATGTGTATTGCTCCTTGAGGAAAGGGTTGTTCTTTCTCAGGATCGCTCTTTTACTATCAGTTATTAGCACATCCCTTATTTTCATTTATGCATGACTTTTTATTGTAAAAGTTAACATATTTCCCAATTATTAAAATGATATGTGATTTTTGATTATTTTAAAAGATAACAATGCCAATGCCACAATTGGGAATAGTGTTTTGGCTGACTTGTTAACTTAAAAAGTTTCTGAAAGTTCCTGTCAGCAAATTTTAGTCTCCGACCAGAAATAATCTTCACATAGAAGTCTGATCAGTGGACAATGTTGTTGAAAATCAACAAATACATACCACAATGTATAATTTACAAGACTGAATTTCCACTTTAAATGGCTCTTGTTTTTTTTTTCTTTCTTTTTTTTTTTTAATTGTATGTTAATGCTACCTTTACTGCCTTTAAATTGCATACTTCAAAACTTGATATATTATCTCTATGTGATCTGTTTCTGCTTGTTACGTCAAAGGATTTTTTTTTTGTCTTGTAATGAGCTGAGTGAATTAGTCCTAATCTAAAATTGAGGGCATATGCATGTGCATTTTTCTGTAGTCTTTGCGAGGTGAATCCTGGTGGTCATTTTATAAGGTTGTTATTGTAGGTACATTACTGTCTTAAAAGTTCTTTTAAAAGCTCTTTCTTCTCTGTACTGGAAGTAAGTATGCCTCTGCTCACCTTTTTATTTCTAGTCTAGTCTAGACAGCATGTTGATAATTCAATTTCTGGACCATACATCTTGCTTACTGCAGAGTCAAATCAGACAATGTATTGATACTGCATTTCAAATATCAGGAGTCATATATGCCCTGTATGTATTTGGTTTTGGCCACACAAAGTTAAGTCAGAGGGAAGGAATTGTAAAATGGATCATTACATTATTACTTTAGTGCTGTGGCCTTATCAATGAAAAAGTAAATTCCTAATACTAGGTTTATTAATATTTTATTTTTAGTTCTGCTTGTTTTTGTATTTTGATGCTCTTTCCCCCTTCCTTTCAAATTGTACCTCTTTCACTTCATTAATGTTTTGTTTGCCATTTAAGAACTTTGTTGAGGTAGAAACCTATTAATTCTTTTTGAACATTTGTAAGTACCTTTCCTTTTATGGCTTTACACTAGTTTCTAATAAGTGGAAAAAGGGGAAAATGAAATAAAATCTGTTGGTGTACATATTGTCAGAAAAGAGTTTCGGATCATAGTCTTACTACAAAAAGCCAAAGATGGAGGGATGAAGTTCTTCTAAAAAAAAAAGAAAGGAAAACAACTACTAATTTTATCCATCATTTCCTATACTTCGCTGTGGTTTCCTAACTGGTTAAATGTATGTTGTGGTTGTTTCTTTTTGCAACATGCACTCTCAATCCTGATTGCTGCACATCGTTTTTTTTTTGTTATGACTGCTGAATTTCTAGGTAGGTGGTTTTTAAGGTCCGTGTAGACTTTTTTGAATGACAAAGCTCTAGTAAAATCACTACCACTCAATCTGTCATATGTACAGAAATTTTACACTGGCTGTAATATCTACTCTAAGACATATTTAGAATAAAAAGGGGAAAAAAGCAATTACTTTGTTATATAATATACTTACTGGAAACACAACAGGTTCTTTAAAGTTGCTAAGAGTTGCTTAACTGCCTTTAAAATTGACAAAATTGTCATTTTTATTTATTGAGATTGTTGTTTGTTAAAGTGTAATATATTTTGGCACTCTAAACTTGTCCACATCTGAATAGTGTATTTTTCTTGCATTTATACTGCCAGAATAATTCTTTTCAGAGTACTGTTCCAACAAACCTGAAATAAATTTATAGCGTGTGTGCTACATACTGACTTTTCACGATTTCTTTCCAATCACTTTATTGTCAACCACAATCTGCAATTAAAAAAAAACAAACCTAAAACTTGAGAAAATACTAAAACTGACTAAAACCACAAACACAAAATTACACAACATTCAAACTATGGCGGGAAGCCTAGCTTGATACAGTCTCGTGTCGGAAGGCGCAGATGTTGTCTGCTCTTTAGGGTTCATTCAGAGGGAGGAAGGGGAACAAGTAAAAGCCAAGAAGAAGAGGCCCAGCTCTAATCTTGAAAATATACACATTTTGTCAAGACACTTTCCCTATGCTGAATTGAACTATTCTGAACCACTTTTCGGAGTCTTGAATGAGTCAAATCGAGTTAGTTTTCTGTCCATATTTTTCCCACTAGCTTCTCATATGCTAGCACTCATTCATTGCACTCCTCAACATTCCCCCAGATGGTGGTGTAACTGCTGGTCGTAACTGAATCCAGAGAGTCCAGAACAAAACAAGCATGGCTGCCTCAACAACGCCTGTTGATGGCCAATTTTGGCGAAGTACGCTGATTCTCCGTTTACAAAATAGAAATAAATCTGAAAGCTACGCATTTAAAGATCTTATAGCTTTTCGTAAGTATTTCCATGACTCATACTTGTTATGTTCTGTTATTTACGATGACAAGGTCACATAACCTACAACTCTATGTCAGGTTTCGTAGAAAACATCACAAGAACAAGTTTATCAGTCCACTTATGTCATGCCCTGTGTGTCAATCATAGGGGTTTAAATATAATGGATCACTAGTCACGAAAGATTATTTCTCTCCGCAATTGCATCTGCCTCCTCAAAATCATCAAATCCATTCATTTATATTAAAATACCCCGATTGATTTCGATTGTTTGAGCTCGCCGTGATTCACCTGGATATAATTTTATGTAACACTTCTTGTTTGTTTATGAACTGTCTAGAGAAACTTGTTGACACCTTCTAAACTTGTGGTGCTTTGATGCACAATTCAACATATGTCATCTCCTGATCCTATTATACCCTACCTTTTATTTTTTTGAAGAGTTGGTGAGATTTTTAAATTTCTTGTTTTCTTATGTAGATAACCGACTTTTTGAAAGCTCCAACGCTCTCCGTGCCGAAAATCTGCAATTATCAGTTCAGAATGAGAAGTTACGGCTCGAGCACAGCGCTTCTACTGATAAGGCCTCAAGCGACAATAGTGGCAATGGATCAAGCAAAAGTCCGAATAGGAATGAAAAGGTACAGGTACTGGAACAGAAACTCCTCAGTCTACAAGAGGAGCTGACAGAAATGCATCGCAGAAAAGGTGAAAATGCTCAGCAGCTAGTTGATTTGAATTTAAAGCTTCAAGAGAAAGAGCGGCAGTTGCAATCTAAGGAAGCAAGGTATGACAAGTTCAATTATTTTTGTGGCTATTGTAAAACATGCAAGTTGATTCTGACAAGTTACTGGTAATCGCGTCTATTCAGCTTTTCAGAATGCCAGGCTGAAAACAGCTCTCTTAAAAGGGACATACAGGATTATCAAACAAACATCAAGAAACTTGAAAATTTAAATCAGATAATTCGTGATGAATATCAAGCTAACCAACTAGCCTTTGCTGCCCTAGAAGAAAAGCTCCGTAAAACTCAGGTTTGAGTTATCAGCCACATTATATCCTGAGATATGCACATGTTGTCAGTTTCTCTGTATGGTTGTGATAGTACTGTATATGTATATTTCATTTTTTTTTTTTGACAGGATGAAAATAGGCTTCTTGTTGAGCGCCTTGTTCGCTACAAGTCTAAAGATGCTGACAAAATGAATGAGGACAATGAAAACTTTCTGAGGTACGTTTTATAAGTATGATTGCATGAAGCATGTTTTGTCATTCTCAATTGAAGTTGTTCCTCTTCATTGTAGTTTTGTTTGGATATCTTAACCATAGAACATAATCATAACTGTTCTTAGAGTTAGCACATCTCTTACTCCTACACCTTTAGATTAACTGTTTGATGTAGCTAAATTCATAAAATAAAATCTGCAATTGTTTTTGTTGAGTTTAATGAAATTATATATCTTCTCTGCCCTTGGTTTTCTGATACCTAATTGATTTTTCTGTTTGCATTTATTTGGGTTTTGTTAAAGGGCATGGCTTATTTTAGTTTATGTTTGTGTAATTCAATAGAATTGAATATTTTGTGGTATACGAGACACTGCAAAGTTAAATGTCCATAGGGAATAATTTTTTTTTTTACACAGTGCTAGGTTTGGAACACGATGCAGATCATCGTGGTTTGCATCTAATTTGCTTTTTGCTGGGAAGAATGCTGTAGTAGAGCATTTCTTGTCGAGAAGGTTCTTCTTAACTCTGTTGTAGTTTTGTTGCACTTGTGTGGAGCATTGTGTTTTGAGTATCACATCTTTTTGAAACCAGCAACTGAACCAAACTGACAATACTCCTGTAGTTGGGGAATGCTTGGGTAATTTCTCATCTTGTTAAGACTCTAACAAAAAGTACGCTGCACTTTGGGAAAGAATATTGTACAGCATAGTACAATGTAAACCTAAAAATTCAGCACACAATGCAAAACAATCTTTTTGCAGTGGTGGGAGCCATAATACAACTTCTTCTCTCTTACATACCATTGATGGTCTGTTTAGTAGGTGAGTAAGCAATTTACTACACTGCTTTGATATTGTCCATTCCTAGCTCGTGTGAAAATTCAAGTCACTTCTCTAGGGGTTATCTGGAAATGGCTCACAAACACTACCATCCGTGTCTCAGACGGTCACTTCTTTCCTTGTGATTGATTTTCTGTTAGCATGGTTTAAGGTTCATGGTTCCTCTCCCTGCTGCTTTCGGGTTGAAGTTCGTGCATCCATGGGTACAACTCTGCATATCTAGCTGAGCCTTTGTTGTCTTGTGTTTGTGGGAATTTTTTGAGGTTTACTTCTCTTAATCAGGTCCAAGGAATGCTGTATATTTCATTTCCAGAGGTGGAGGTATAATAAGCTAAACATTTTCAATCAGAAATTGCTATTTAATTTTAAATGTCTGTTATTTCCTTTTTGTTTCAGGAAAAAACAGGCCAAGGTTCAAAAAGAACTTGAAGACGCAGCAAAGGAATCGCGTGCCGTTTCTCCTGAAAGTACTTTTGGTGATAGGGGAGATCTTGGTGCGAACCCATTTTTTGCATCTAATGTTCCGTCCAAGGCCATTAGCAAGTTTGTAAGTTACTTTTGTGAATTGAATGTAACTTTGATTTTGAGAACCACGTTCATAACTTTTTAAAAATCTCTCCCCCCCCCCCTCCCCCATCGCAGGAGGCCCATGACCAAGAAATTAATGCTGTGAAATGGAGTTCGCTCGAACGATTAGTTGCCACTGGAGGGGCGGACCGTAAAGTGAAGCTATGGGATATTTCCAAAGGTAAGGGCATTAATTCATTGTAATGTGTGCTGGGCTCATTGGAGGGTGTATGGTACCTAAGAACACCTTTCCATCTTAAACGCAGGAGGACAGCACGAGAGTAAGGGAGTGCTCGTGGGCAGCAACGCAGCCGTCATGTCAATCGATTTCGACTCGACGGGGAGTCTCATCCTGGGTGCCTCCAACGACTTCGCGACGCGCGTCTGGACTGTCTCGGATCATCGATTAAGGGTGAGTAGAGATCTGTCATCGTATGGTCGAGCGCCGTGCGGGGTAGGCAACTTGTTTGACACAGCAATCGAACCGGCCGTCGACGCGTCAGTTCCGTTCGTAGCGTGGAGGTCTGAAGTCTGAAGTAGTTGTGGGTAGATTAGCCACGGGCTATCGGGGCATGTCGCAGTGTACCTGTAGAAACTCAGTAGCCAGGCCAGGCCACGATTTAAACACGAGTGTGCTTGACTCTTTACACCGACGATGATCGTGGCTAAGCCAGCTGAAGTGACAGTTGGGCTGGGCGCTAGCACGCGGGCACGCGGACACATGCCCCCCCCCCTCCCCCGGCACGCCGCGTGCACTTGTGCCGTGCCGCCTTGGCGCGTCGCGCCTGGAAGTTGTGGGCCTTCTCGGAACGCTTGATCGCGTGGTGTTATGGGGGCCTGGCTGGCCTACCCGCTGCGCTCGCGCTGCGCCGGGGGCTCTGAAGCGCCGGCCGGACCGGACCGGCGCGTCTGCATCTCCGGCCCAGCCGTTAGCCTGCGGCCGAGTGGTCAAGTGCCATTTCCGGGTCGAGGGCCGGGGGGCAGAGCTCCGCAAAATCGCCGTATCCGACCGACCGTCGCGACCAGCCAGCGCTGACCGCCCGGCGCTTGCCCCGGTCGCGTCGCGGTCAGATACGTCGATTTTGCTGAGCTTTCGGCGCGCACTTCCGCGGGCATCTCCGTGGGCATCTCCGTGGGCACCTCCGAGGCGCCGCGTGGGGCGCCTGTGTGTTTGTGTGTGGGGGGGGGGGGCGCCTACTTGGCGCCTACTTGGCGCTTACGGAGCACTTACGGGGTGCCTACGGGGCGGGGCGCTTACGGAGCACTTAGGGGGTGGGTGCCTACGGGGCGCCTACGGGGCGCCTACGAGGCGCCTACGGGGCGCCTACGGGGCGCCTACGAGGCGCCTACGGGGCGCCTACGGGGCGCCTACAGGGCACCTACGGGGCGCCCAAGGGCCGACGCCAACCGGCAGCCATCGCGCGCCGCCGTCGCCTGTAAAACCTAGCCTACCTCCGCTCCGGGGCGGGGACCTCAAACGGGGTTACTTCTATCCCTTTTGGTTTGGTCGCTGCAGGAGGCCTTGTGGGCTGCGGCTCTGCAGGGGGCTGGGGGGCTGGCTCCAGAGGCACCCGCTTCTTGTGCGGGAGCCTTTCCCCCGTCAGCGCGGGGCGTATTGCCAAGAGAGACAACCGGTACCAAACGAAGCGACCATTTTTGTGCTTGCACTGTGGAGTCAAGTGTAAGACTGCCGTACTTCAGCTAATGTGGGTCACTGTGTCTCACATTTCCCAAAGTAGATCACAAGTGGTGCACGCGTTAGTGCCCTCGCTTTACCTAAAGTTGGTCCTGGGTGTTCTATACTTTAGACATTAGGCAGAGAGTCTCATAGTCTCATAGTCTCAGGTTCTCAGTCTTAGATTCTCAGTCTTAGAGTCCAGAGTCTTCGAGTCTCAGAGTCCAGAGCCCCAGTCTCTGAGTCAGAGAGTCAGTCGGTCGGTGGCCTGCAGCCTGCATGCAGCTCGCTCCCCCCTCCGCCGCGGACGTCATGCTCCTGTGTACTGTACGGCCGCCGCCGCGGTTCGATTTGCTCAAATTAGATGGCAATACTCTCCGCTGCCAGTAGTTTGTGGCGCCCAACATTTCAATAGCAGTAAACGACGAGTAAATCTGGCGCAACACGCAACGCCGTGCGGCCGTGGCGCCCCACGGGGCTCTATTCAGCCGCCTCCTTGTGGGGCTGATGGGGCGGCGATACCCCGCGCGGCAGCGCAGCGGCAGCGCGGCGGCAGTGCGTCCATCACGGGGGGTATTTACCGATGCAATAAGGGCAGGGCCCGCAGCAGTGCGGAGCAGCATCACTCAGTTTATATCAGATGATGCGTACATTGTCCGCTCGGGCCGCACTCGCTGCGCACCCACCTGCTCCCGCGGTGGTATGGCACCGCTTGCAGTGCTGGCCGCTGTCGCGCGATTATGTAGGCTGGGAAAATTTGAAAAATTACCCCCCCGTCTTGGCATCACCCCCGGTGGGCTCCGTAGATATTTATTTTTGCCGGCGTGTCGCGCCGAGGTCTCGTGCTCGCCGGCCGGGCGTCCTGCTGCACAATGCTGCCCGCGGTGCGCTGCCGGCCACAAATCAACCCCCCCCCTTCCCCTCCGCCCGCCGGCCTGTATGTACAGCCCCTTAGGAGAGCGGTCGTCTAATTGCTCTGTCAGTCATTTTTATAAAAATTATGCCATCACAATTTTGATGAGGGCAGCGTCGGCGGCGGCCGCGGAGGCGCGCGTGTCAGCGCGCTCGCGTGCTGAGCGGCCGAGGGGGGCGGCGGGGCCGTTTTTGTGCGCTGGCTGCACCCGCCGCACCGCGCCGGGCCTGGGTGGCGACTGCACGCGTGCGCGTGCGTGGTTGTTCGTTTTTGCGTTTGCGCGCGGGTGATAAATCAAAAAATAGCCTTCTTGCATTGCCGCCGTTGCGAGTCTCCCCGCTTTCAACAATGTCCGTATCCCCTGCGTGTATTGTTAATTGGCGGACGAATGACGCGAACGTGGCATGGTGGATCTATCTATCTATCTATCTATCTATCTATCTATCTATCTATCTATCTATCTATCTATCTATCTATCTATCTATCTATCTATCTATCTATCTATCTATCTATCTATCTATCTATCTATCTATCTATCTATCTATCTATCTATCTAAATCGAGAGAATCCGGCCTGCCCATCCTCGGAGAAGGACGATTAATTAAAAGTGTTGGAAATGAGTCCTCGCCTCTGTGCTGCGTTTATTAAGCAGAGATGGAGATTGTCTTCAAAAGCCCATATAAATGTATATTTATATCGCGGCGCGGAATAACCAGCGCGATGCATACATATTTGGGAAGCTCGAGGCGCTCTCCTCCTCCGCGCGCTGCGGGTCTCGTAACATTTTGTCGCTCTAGTCGGCCTCATCGGGCTGCATTTTTTATTCCCCCCCATTTTTCTTTCACCGAGAGGGCTCTCCTTTTTACTATCCTCGCGGGTTGTGCGGCTCGGTAAACTCTGTGCGTGTGTAAGAGCCGCCGACTGTCGGCCGACACGCCCCTCTGGCTGGCGATCTGATCCGATCTCGCGATCTGATAAAGCCATCGGTTTGATCTTCTCCTCCGCCCGGGTCATATATTTGCGACCCCGGCCATGTCGCGGGGAGCGTTTAGTGCCGGCCGAGCAGCGCGGCCCGCGGGGCAGGGCGGCCGCCGAGCGTCACCGGCACCCCGGCGGCCCTGCTCCTGCTCCCTGCTGGTCCGACCAACACCCAACGGCCGCCGTTTATTGAGTTGCAATTTGTACGTGCGCGGGCCGCGCCAGTGTCTACAGAGCTGGCGCTCGAGTCGAGGGGCGCGCGTGGCGCACGTGTACCGCCCGGCTCGCTGCGCCCAGCGGAGAGCGCGCCCGCCAGCGCACACACAGCGGCCGTTTTCGCCAAATTGGTGATTGGCAGCTGCACCGGACGGAACGACGACGAACCGCGTGGCTCGGACGTATGCATGCATGCGTGCGAGTGTGTGTGTGTGTGTGTGTGTGTGTGTGTGTGTGTGTGTGTGTGTGTGTTTGTGCGCGTAGCCTGAAGTTTAACGACGCCGTGCTTCTGAAAGAACTGTCTTCATTAACTCGTGTCCCCCGGGCTCTCGTAAAAGTCTATTTGCAGGACGCGCACTGTCCGGCCGCGGGGCGGGGCGCCAGCCTGCGCCAGTGCTCTTGGGGAGGAAAAAGCTCATTTGTAAAAGGCTTTACGTCGCTCTGCAAACTCAAATTTGCGCCGGCATTCCAGCACTCATTTAATGTTTGCCGAAGAAAGGGGACGTCACATTGTGGAGCGTGACGGGAACTTGTCGTACATCAGGGACATGTGTGACTTGTATGCGTTTGCACTCCGCCCAGCGGGTGACACTGCACCGGCCGCAGCCACACCAGCCGGCGCTGCTGCTCGCGTCCCTGGCGAGGTGCTCAGGAGGGTGGGACGCGCCGTGCCAAGGCCGGCCAAGGCCGGCCAAGGCCGGTTCGTTAAGCCTTTTCACAAGCCTCGCCCTCTAAGCCAAATGAATGGGCTTATTCCCTTATTCCCCTGCAAATTTTCGCTTGGCGCAAATGCGAGTGACAGAAGGCGGCGCGGCGGCGGCTTGGGGCTCGGGCTTGGGCTCGCCGATCCTTTTTGTACTCGCGGTGGAATGGAGCCCCCGGCGTGATGTCACCGGCGGGCTAATCACGGGCTGTCCCTGTGCTCCGGGAGGTGCCCCCTGCCCCCCCCCCCC
>NW_026267246.1:340912-354717 GCF_000697945.3 Frankliniella occidentalis | reverse complement strand
CGGCGCTATCTGACCGCCCCCTTCCTCCGCCTCTCTCTGCGGGACGGATAATTTTGCGAATGGGAAATTAGTCGGTGATAAGTCTCCAGTCGGCGGGAGAGCGGCGGATGCGATTCCTGTCCAGTGACCCTTTAGCGTTGCAGCCTCCCCACCCCCCTCGGCTCGGCGGGGCGGCGCGCTCAATAAAACGGAATGCCCGATATGACTAATTAGTGCGGACGTATGAGGTAGCCGTGCCCAGCTATGCACGCCCCGCCCCGCCCCGCCCTGCTCCGCCACGTCGCGCCGCACCGCGCCCTCAGGACGGGGAACACTAACGAGGCGAGACAGCGAAAATGGCACCGAATAAGAGCTGCCGCCGGTGGCTCGGGCCGGGCCGGCCGGGCCGGGCGGGGGAATGCGTATGACTGGTTAACGACAGCCCCTCCCGACCCCGGCTGCACCAGGCTGCACCCTCCGCACCGGCCGCGCTGCGTTTGGGGCAGAGCGAGGCGGCCGCGCGCTGCCCCGCTCCGCTCTGCGATGTTGCGTGCAGATCTGCCGCTCCGCCCGGCTCCGCCCGTTACGTGTTCGCCGTGCTCACCTCTCCGGGCTGCTCGGGTTTGCGTAAAGGCCGCGCGCGGACGATCTGCAGGAGCGGTGGCGGCGCATACGCGCGCGGTGTTCGAATGCGGGCGAGCGTGCGCAGCAGATAACAGCAGCGGCAGGCGCGGTCCGCCGCCGGCCCAGCCCCGGGCCCGCCCGCCCGCCTGGGAGGTAGGCAACGCGCCCCGCTGCGACGCACGCGTGCCTTGCGGGGCGGCCTAGCTCGAGTTGCCAGGCGTTTCAGACGCCAGGAGGCAATTAGAAAAAAAAAGAAAGATTCCTATGTTTTGGGTTCGGGGTCACCACACGCGTTTGACTTCCCATTTGTCGCTGCGGGAGATTTCTTGAATGAATTAAATTGAACTGAAATGAATTGAATTGTATTAAGTTACATTGCGGGCTAATTAAGTCCCACTACAAAGTGGACCAACTCTCAAAATATAGTGTTGCGAGCGGGTAAATGATTTGGCTAACAATACAAACAACCTTACATTTGGATGGAGAATGATACAAAGACATTCTGTTTTTAAATTACTTGCTGAGAATCTATCTTAGGTTCTTTAGCTGGAGTTACATGTTCATAAGTACATAAGCACTTCTGATACGATGTATAGGAAATTTCCTATACATACGTATAGTAGAATTCCCAACAATTTTTACAGTGTGCTGAAACTAGTCATAAATAATCTGATTTTGCAGTATTTGTCTTTAGGTTATTTCCAGTGAGCATTCAGGGAATTTACGAACATTTTTGTGCGTGGAAATGGGAGAGAGGGAGAAGAGAGCGAGAGGAGGGTGAGTGAGATGGGCGGGGGGTGGGGGGCGTCGTGGCCGGCGCGGGTTTGTTTAATAATGTGTCTCTATGGGTTAAAGCTTTATTTCTCGGCGTTTCCCGTTGCGGGCCGCACCGGCCGGCGCCGCCACGCGCTGCTGGAGCCAATTAAGCCCACCCCCCGCCGCGGCCGGCTCCAGCTGGGTCTGTCGCCGCCGCCAAAGTTATGTATTGTCCAGTGTGAGGTGAGGATGGGTCGGCCACCGAATGGCTTGACCTGCGCTATCGAAGTCACGTTTGAGCAGAGAGAGAGAGAGAGAGAGAGAGAGAGAGAGAGAGAGAGAGAGAGAGAGAGCGAGCGAGCGAGCGAGCGAGCGGACTGGACTGCTGCCTATGGCTTTGAGTCCCGTGCGCGCCGCGAGTGGCTAGCTATGTCACTCCATTAATTTGGTTCGTTCACCTGTGCAGCGGGCCTCGGCGGGCCCCAGCGGCCCCACATGAGTGCCCTCGGCGGGGCGTTCGGTTCCCCTCGGTGGGCGCCCAGCCCAGCCAGCCCCTCCACCTCCCCCTCTACGTGGTCGGGCTGACACGGAAGGTGCCACTCGGTGACGTCATGCCCCAACGCCGGTCCAGCAAACGTCCCCGTTCATGCACAACGTCATCAAATTATATCAAATTCATGCTACAAAAATAGTAATAAATTTTTTGTTAGTCTTTGTATTCTGTTCTTTTTGTGGCTTACGTGTTCAGTGTTTTCGTTGGCTTATTTGGGCTTTGTTTTCTCAGTGCCCGCCTGCTTGAAGCTTAGTTATGTTTTTCCCATGCCGATTAGAGTGCTGTTTCAACAGGCCCCTCCTGTAGTGCATCTTATTATCACTCTAATTGAGAGCGCTTCCCTGCCATCTATCAAACGAAAGACCGAAAGAAGCTGGGGAGTGATGCGGCAGACTTTCATGCCTCGACGACTTCCTCGCCCCGCCTCGCCTCTTCCTTCTTGTCGGACCGAGAATCGCAACAAGCTAGTCGTAGTTGGTTTTAGTGCAGGCAGGACGTGCTTGAGGACGCCGCGTCCCTTTTTTTATTTTATTGTTTTATGCGGAGCGGCATAAAATGGTCGATTGGCCCCGCGGCGTGGCGCCGGCGGCCGGCAGGACAGTGCCAGCGGGGAGGGGTTATATGACTTCTGAATAAACCCTGAATCCACAAATAATCACGCGAACCTTTTGCGTCTCACTATTCACTGAGAGTGGGGTCCTTCCCCCCCCCTCCCCTTTTCCACCGTGCCAGCTACTTAGACGGTGCAAAAAGGGATTTTTCGCACTCTTGTACGAATTAGCCCGGTCGCTACTGCTGGCGCTCTCCCGTTGGCGCATCGCATATGTGCCAAAAAGCAAACGGCAATAAAAGAATGATCACGCTCTGTAGAATCCTTGCGAACGACTGTGGTTGCTGTGAATTGCGAATCAATTGTGAATGATTTCCTTTGTGATGCAATGAAAATCCTTTGCAATTGCGAAGAAATTCCCTCGTAGACGTAGACCTACAAAGCAGACAAATCCTTCACAATACGAGCTAATCCTTCGCGAGATCTGATCAGAGCGAAAGTAGAGGTTTAGGGTCTGGTGACTTGCATAGTAAATTTTGTGTGTGTATATGTTTTATTAAAATATTACAGTGATAAACTTAGAATTAACGCTCACTGCGTGAATGAAGTTTCTGCAGAGGAGGTGCACACTTGCAAGTGCAGACCTATCGAGTGGAACACAAGTATTAAGCAGTTGCACACTGAGTTTATCAGTGTAGTCGTTGTTTAAAAAAACACAAAAAACTGACATGCATGATCGTTGTTGAAACACCATGTCACATTTCCCAAACTTACATGCCTTTCAGAAGTCGCCTTTCAAAATTCAACTCAAAATGTTGTCTACATGGTGTCATGAATGTCGCTTAGCGGGCGCCCACCACGGCCCTGGCCGGCATGGAAAGTGACTCTCGTTCTTGTCCCGTCCATCCTACTCGCGGATAGTAAACAATGCGATTCTAATTCCCGTCCCCTTTTTTTCTTCCCCTCTGCGCGCATCCTCCAGCTCCGCGCCCCATCTGCAGCAGCAGCAGCAGCGGCGCACATTAACTTTCTTCTCGTTGGACTCGCAGGGCTGGCCAGCCGGCGGCCCCTCCGATCGGGGGGGATCTTTTTCATGTCTTGATCTGTTCCGCGGTCGGATGGATGTGGTGCGGTAGTTTGTGCCACTGCATCGTCTTCATTGTGAATGTTTTTCCCCGGCCGAGGCCGCGGGCCGCCCTGGGCCGCCCTGGGCCACCTCCATCACGCGTCACGTTGATGAATGGCCCTGGGCGGGGTGCGCGCCTTCCAGCCCAGTCCGGCGCGTAATCTCCCCGAGAATATAAGATCGCCCGAGATCGGCATCAAATGTTTAAACGGAGCGTTAAAGTGTCCTCGGAGCGGCGGCGGCGGCGGCGGCGTCGGCGGTGCGAGTGTCGCGCGCGACCCGCTTCTATAAACCTCATCTAACGCGGTCCGTCCGCGCCTCCCGTATCCACGCCGCCGGTAGCCGGCCAGGTGCGCGGGATGTGCCGCCGGCCGGAGCCATCTTAATTCCGGCTGCCGTCACGTCCCGCCGAGGTGAGATGGATGGCTCTGATGTGACACTGAGTGGGAACCCCAGCGCCGCCCGCGGCTAGGCTGGGCCGGGCTGGGCCGGATGGGGAGCGAATCGCTCGTGACCACGTGTGCACCAAACGTGCCCCCAACCCGCTATGTTTCGGTACTACTCCTACTTATTACCACTACTTATTTGGGGCCGTTCAGAAAGTACGTCCGCTTTTCTTAGATTCATTCGGCAAATTACGGGGGCTGGGCGCCTGTGATACTCGGGGTAGGCTACCCCGCAGTACACGCATGCCCTGCATGCGCGATGTTGCCTACCTAGCAGGCGTTATGAGAGCATGCAGAGGCTTTCCGGGTGATCCCTTATTTCTACTTACAACTACCACTTTTTATTACTTGTACCTAATACTGCTTCTTACTACTTCTACATATTACTACTACTTACTGCTTCTACTTATTCCTACCACTTACTACTTCTACTTATTACTACTACTTACTACTTCTACTTATTACTACTACTTACTACTTCTACTTATTACTACTACTTCCACTTATTACTACTACTTCTACTTATTACTACTACTTACTACTTCTACTTATTACTACTACTCACTACTTCTATTTATTACTACTACTTACTACTTCTACTTTTTACTACTACAACTAACTACTTCTACGACTACTCGTTACTTCTACTATCACACAAGTCAGACGGGAAACTTTTTAGATCACTGGAGTAAACTTGTGAGCCAGAACGTTACGTTTCAGTTTTGAATCGGTTTTTGTCACACTTGTGGCCGCCATGCTGTCGCGCGCGTGTCTGGCTGTGTGACCTCGCCACCCCCCGCCCCCTGCCTTTTTTGGAGAGGTGTACCCCTAGGTGGAAGCTACAGAGCAGAGCCTCGCAATGTGGCGTTTTGATCGGCTGGCATTCGTCCATTACCTCACTGATTACCCGCTGCTCTGCCTCGGCTCTGCTCTGCCACTACTTAGCTAACAGCCTAACGGAGTGGCGCGGCGCGGCTCAAGCGTCATTGCGCGCGGGGACAGTCGGTAATTATCGCGATTGTGTTTATGGGGAGGCAAGTCCAGTGGCTGGGAGGCTCTGCTTCCGGTAAACGCGTGGTTGACCGCACCACCTACCGCTTTTGCTCGGAAATTTATCGATACAATCATCTCCACACTATAACCACAATAATTGCTTACAAAACAGCATGCCAATTTTTTAAGTATTTTTAAGCAGTCGCTAAATTTGACACTAAAACCAACTAAACCAAATGATAGAGTTCAATGTGTCAGCAGCTAGATTATTAGACGGAGGGGCGAGAGAGCAGATAAATATTGCCGTGCAAGGAAGGAGGACGGCTACTGGCAGAACCGAAAAACAGTCGGCTATGTAGGCTGGGTCTCTCAAGTCAAAGGGCTGGCGTCCGTAAATCAATGCTACCAACTAATGCGTTACTTATACAACGAAACTAGCATTTACAAAAGTAAAGGTAAGTAAAGGTATGGGTCGTCAAAAAACATTCTAGTGAATGGCAGACACCCACACAGACAGGCATACACACAGTCTAAATCTTAACGTTGCAGTGCTCACGTTTCGCATGACTTTTTGATACCGCTGATCTGACCATCCTTTCTTAAGTGAAAGCGATCGAACATAACAAACCGCATCTCTGTACAAAATTTCATTCCTAATATGGGGTTGCAATGGAGTTGTAAATAATTCAGCATCTTTCAGATGTCGTAGTCCAAGTTCTCACCTGTAAAGTCTAAGTTAACTTCTTGGTGTGGTGCAGAGCCATCTAAGCAAGAGGATTTTCCTAGTATCATCTACTTTTATCCCTTTCCTCGACATTTTTTTGTTTTTGTTCATTTGTTTTTGTAGTGTCGGTTTTATTGATCGTGCGATGCTGGGAATGGGGAAGGGGGGGGGGAAGAGATCTCGAATGAATGATCTGAGAGTCCTCCCGCGAGGCCTCCGGGTGCGTTGTCCTGGCGCGGCCGTGCGGGGTGTCTGGGTGACACTAGATCCCGCCGGGGCCCGCTGGCCGGCCGCAGGTGAGGTGCCCACTGGGTGGTGCAGCCCGGTTCACCCGGCCGGTTTCAGTTTCTCATCGATCCATCTCGCACTATTTATTTGGTTTTCTCCTTGTTCAGTGCGCTGCGCGCGGCGTGTGGCGGTGTGTGCGGCGGCCGTGGCAGCGTGATACGTCGCGACACGACGTAACGACCTTGCCTGATGGGACCCCCGCCGGCGCGCCCTCTCTGCGCTACCGTGCGCTGCAGAAGCCGCCGCCGCGCGTTATCCGCCTCCCCTTATGATCCACGCGATACATTTTTCCTCTTTATTTTTTGTTTTGTTTTTCTTTCCGGCTTCGCGCGGCGGGAACCCATTTCGAGCCTGTCAACACCTTAATGCATTCGCGTCGCAGCTCCAAATTTACACGACCTTTTAAGCGCGGCCGGTTTTCCTGGTCTCCCGCTGGCGCTTGCGCGCCCCGCCCGCCCTCCGTCCCACCGGTGCCCTCTGGCGGCCCCGCTCCGCCCCGCCGGGTGATGCCTGCCCGGCTGATCCTCGCGGTGACGCGGCGACGGCTCACTCTGTGGGAAGGTCAGCGCATCCCGTCTACTCGGGTGTGTCACTCGTGACCTATAGGGCGCCGTGCGCTGAGCTAGAGGGTATTTGCGATGCCGTGCTAGAAAGTGTTTTTCAGCCAAACTAACCTGCTGCTC
The DNA here is from genome assembly GCF_000697945.3 of Frankliniella occidentalis. Taxonomy (NCBI): domain Eukaryota; kingdom Metazoa; phylum Arthropoda; class Insecta; order Thysanoptera; family Thripidae; genus Frankliniella; species Frankliniella occidentalis. The sequence continues at coordinate 347,995 of NW_026267246.1, read as the reverse complement.
TGCAGTCTTTGCTAGAAACGCTGCGAGTATTTCCAGTCATTTTAGTGTGTATCCCGAAATCCTTAGGCTGCTTGCGCAAATGGCTTGTATACGTCAGAAAGGGGACAAAATAACAGGAAATGAAAATTAATGTTTTTGACGTTTTTCCTCTTTTGCCGCGCGCATCACGCCCATTCATTTCATTCGCCTGTAACGAGGGGACTGTGCTTGAACTACGCTTGGACTGCGCTTTTGTTTTCATTGCAATTTGATAGATGACCGTTGTTCTCATGGCATCTCGATAGACTAGCCGCTAGCATCCTTTCAATTATATGTCACTCCCACTATGGCCATAAGGCTGTTGCCTACTCTGTACTTTTTACTCCTCGCTGGTTGTTCTGGAAGTTATGAAAGTTGCGTCGTTGAGCACATGTTTGGCTTTTTCCCGAAAGTCTAATTTGTAGACTTTATAGACGTCTGTAAGGATGATGACGATGCAGATTATCTATAGCGTCTCATGTGCATGTTGCATTGAATGAACAGGTGCGTGGCGTGTCTGTGTTTGTGTGTGTGTGTTATGATTACGTCCATTGCCCCAACCCATCTGTTGGCGTGCATCGCAGTACCAGGCAAGGGCGAGAGTTTCGTTGAAATGGAGATTGGCTGAGCAAGTGCGCTGTACTGTGGCGTATGTCTGATAGAGTTTTGATTCTTATTAACATAAGGACCGGGGCGTTGCTATCTCTGGAATTCTTCTCCCGATCTCCAGTTTCCTTGTCGTCTCCTTGCTGCACCGTTCTGTCTTGTTCATCTTTTGTACGCTTCTACAAGAAGCGAACCATCCAACATTCAAAATATCTGTCGAGAACAATAGGCGCGGATGTGACTTGAAACACTCTTGTTGCAAGTTCATGGCTCCTGCTGGAGCGCTCCCACTCTAAATGTCGAAGGATAATTATTGTAACCAACACCGGACTTCTGTAAACAAACAACTGGAAACAAAGACAATATTGTGCAACTTACTAAATGCGTATTGTTTGTTACTTCATTGTATCTGTGCTCAGTTATGTTTACAGAAGTCCGGTGCTATTTACAATGATTGTCCTTAGACACTGAGACTGAGAGTGCTTACAGCTACACCTCACCGCACCGTGCAGCGTTGTTCGGAAGCTCGCATGGTGAGAATTCGGTGCTCTGTCTGGCGGAAAAGCTTCCGGAAACGCTTGTTCCGCTTGTTTTCGGAAAGAACGATTGAGCGATCGTTGCCAGTTTGCCTATACTCCAGGGACCATGGTGCCTTACGGGCCTGTGCTTGCCCAAGTGTGCCAAATTTAGACGTTTACGAAACTTCTAAAATGTTCACATCACGTAAGATCAACGTCAACGTTCTATTTGGGAAGTGTTCCTACGAAATTCTCCCTATTCGTTGTATGGGGTAGCTGCTGTGGATGTTATCCTTAGCAATTATTTCTTGAAACGATTTGTAAATGTTTGCTTTACACCTTCCGTATGCGGCCTCCTTGCAACTACTTCCCCAGGACACGCTGCAGCCGCTGCCGGGAGACCGTGGCGGGGCGTAGCGTTGCTTTCCGGTCAGATTGGTTGGCCCCCCCGGGGTGCATAGCGAGCACCGGAGCCTGCCTTGTACTCTGTGTACCGAGCTCAATGCGGCACGGCCGGATTGACACAGCGCGCGCGCGCACACACACACACACACTCACATCCTGTGTCGCTCGGAAGGCCCGCGGGGCCCTCTGCTGGCCGTCCGACTGGCGGAATGTGAATATGAATATGGTGTCACGTCGCGCTGACGAGGATATTGGGATTGGAGAGTGCCGTTATGCCTTGTTATTAGTATCGGGGATAAGGGGCCATTGTTGGACGGTCAAACAAGCGTCTCAATCCAACGAGGCTTGAAGGGGACGCCTGACGGCCCCAAACACACTACTTGTCGCGAGTTGTCACTTTGAAATGCATACCGTACTGCTTGACCCACATTCCTCGGCGGCGCACCTCGGGTCAGGTACCCTATACGCCCCTGGTACCCGACATGTTTGATACCTTTGATACCTGCCGAGTAGTTGTCGCACTGAACCATTCATCAAGACCTCCGGGTGTACCCCGTTAAAATACTCGCAGCCGTCCGCGCGATGCGCAGCGCTGCTGCTTGTCGTGGTGGAGTGCTAAGCAGCAGAGCTCGCCTGTTATCTTTTTGGACGTTCCTAGTATACTGGGTATATAGGTAGCTGGCCGTGCGAAATGGCAATTTGAATTTCAGGTCGACTAAAAGGTAATGTTCTTGGAGACACAATATATCAGTTGCGTGCGACGCACATGCCGGGTGCCTCTTGGACCGTTATAAGGGATCGATCGCAAACGCGGCTGGCTCGCGAGATATTTCCCGGAAAGAGGTGGACTTGCTGCGGAACTAGAGTGGTACACTTGGAGGGAAAATGTTAACGCACGGTCGAAATGCAATTTTTAGCAGCAACCGCCTCGTCCTCGTCTTAAGTCACACCCGAAGAGACGTCTCATACCTGTCATTTGCTTTTACTTGTTCTGAGCAAAGAAACAGAAAACAATTCTTACGGCAGGTAAAGTAAATTCTATACTGAAGTGCGGCCCTGCTTAGCGGTACGGCACCATCCTTAATTACACGAAGCGATATGACAAAGCGGACCGTTAGATCTTGATCACCAGCAGCTTTAGGACGGCTTATCGGGCCAATTAACAAGTTTTGCTGGAGGTCGATTCCCCGTGGGTTTATTGGGAAAAGAAATATTGGGGGAACAACACCCAGATTGTGCGAATGCGGAGCTATCGATCTTTGTAACGTGTTGTCTTTAGGGAATGTGTGCAGCCGGCTCGTAAAGGCAGCGATTACCTGCAATGGGTGTAAAGCGATCTCTGGTTATGACCCTCGACAGGTGCGCAACGGCGCGCCTCTTGGCCCGGGCTCCAGATACTGATGCTTCTGGAAGATAATTTTGGGTGGAGATGCGCTAGAGCGCATTTGTTGTCACGTGTGCTGAAATTACGTGTGGTTCTGAATTGATGAAATTAAATGCGTTGTGATTCTGCTGAAGCCTGAAGTGCGTGTTCTTATGGCTTCTCGCCGCGAACAGAAACTATGGGGTTTCGGACGAGCTGGTTGTGTGGCCATGCTCTTTACATTCCTTGAAAACACGTCGCGTCGGACTGCCCCTTGGGTCATTAAAGAAATATATGAGCCCAACATCTTAGCTGTGGCAACCTGCCTTGACTCGATTGTTTTATTCCACAATCGCAGATGTGAGTTGTGACTTTCGTACGGACAATTTTTCAAATCATTTTACTGTGATTTTGTCTAGATATCATACGGTTTTCTACACGTCAGGGAAGTCGTGGAAAGTCAGGTAATTGGAACTCGGTCCGTAAATTCATGAAAAAGTCAGTTAATTGTAAATCAGTTTTGGAGTTAATTTTGCAGAGGTCACGGAGTATTTCTTTTTGACGCTGTACCCCTAAAACATTGCAAAATGTTAACTTTTATTCAGTACAGTATTTTTATTTTTTACTCTTGTGATCAGGAAGCGCGTTGTAACGCTCGCGCGTCCATTGCCCTCTGAATATGGCTTTGTTTGGCCAAGCCCCCGATTCAATCGTGGGACCGTTGCTGCGCGTGAGTCGATTCACAAAGCCAGTTAGTTAACCCTTTGACAAGCGTGGCCACCGATGTCATTCTTAGTGCGATTGGGCCTCCTGTTCATTGGTTGAAAGGCCCGTATATGTTGGCCGTGCTCTGCGAATTGATTTCTTTAAGGCCATCCCCTGCGTTTCGCCCACCCAGAGTGCTCCATGAGTTCTAAACTGTCCAGTTAATATCTAGGAATTTCTCTCAGATTTTAAATACCACGGGTTAGCTAACATCATTTTACTTGGTACATAAATGTTTGTCATCACCTACTACTCGTGTACATGTTTTGCAGAGGTTTTGTAATAAAATGTATCCATCTGAACGCCTTGAATTAGTTTCGCCCCCTATGCCCACTTATAGGGCATCTTCCTTCGACACATAAACAGAGGGTAATTGTTGGGTAAGCAGTGCCATGCTGTAGTCCCTGAAATTGTTTTTCTTGTCACATGATGGGACCCCGTCTTAGGAATTTTAACGATTGCTCTCGGACGCAAATAACTTTGAAGGGTTATTGATTTTGAGGGGTGTAATGCCCTGTCGTATTGTGTGAGCTATTCGCCATTACAGAAAGGCGCATGTTAAATAGGAAATAATTTGTTTCAGTCAGTTTCATTGCCAGGGTTGCAGTATTTTCTTTCTCACTGTGGTGTGCGCAGGTCTTTTCGAAAGGGTCGTTTCATTTAAATAAAATGAATCAAGTTATAAATAAATTAGTTCCTTTTTTTATTAAAAGAAAAGCGTCAATGTTACGAACAACTATTACATAAGTAGACACAAGAAGGCACGTTTAAAATTGATATTATGCCGCACCAGGCTCTCTTCACATGAGGCATTTGCCGAACGCGAAGGTTCACAGGTACATACATTTGAGACCGCAAAATGCACAAAAAACATTTTACAGTCAGAACCTACACTTTAAAATGCTGTTCAGTTCCAGAATCCTTTTAATTTGTCTTTCAATGCGAATGTTTTTTACTTTATTAAAAAGAAAAACAACATACGTAAGGGTACTAAGTTTAATCCAACATTCGGATTCGTTGTAGACCCTGATGATTAGAGAAGAGGACAAACGCTCGATAAACAATCACACACACATTCGCACATGGACTCACTGATATAAATATCATTCATAACCAATCGAACAGGTCATCCTCACCTCGTTATTTAAATATAACATTTCTTAAATATGTATACCTATATATATTTATATATTTATATTATTCGGTCATGAGAGCTCAAGTTCCAAGTTAAGCTTCGCGAAGTACTCTCCTCTTCCGAAGCAGAAGTACTCACTCCAATCAGACTACACTTTTTTCACAAAAACATATAGGTGAGATTTGCTAATTCTTTATGGCAGCAAAGCCCGCTTGGAGTGGGAAGTCGTTAAGATATTTTCGTTGTTCGTACAAACACATGCTCCTCGAGAATTGTGCTTTACATCTAAATAAAGTCACTTCTTTTAACCTTATGGAGTATAGTATTAACTTGTAGGAAGACACATTCTTAGAAGAACACGCTCATGCATTCAATCATCATTCTCACCACTAAAAATAATTTTCTTACGGATTCGGGCAGTGAAGGGATCCTCTTAATTCTCATGAAAAAATTGAGGGTGGAGAAGGGGGTAATTTGCGACAACCTTGCAGTAAAATAATCGGCAGTACTGTATCCCACGACTTCCACAAGCATTAACAAGATCCTCTCTCCTGAAACCCTTTTAAAATTAAGAATCACTTTTGTTTTAATTCTAGCGTTCATCACTGCTAATATCCCATTTATTTTGGAATACTGTCTATTTTATCTATTTGAGAGGAATTTTAAAATTTTACTTCGGAAATTGTATTAGATCTTCTGCAGCCTGATCATACTCAAGGGCGCAATTTAAATCAGTTGTAAAATTAAATGGCATCTTACTACAGGGTGCATCCTTAAACATCTTTTCTGTAATGACCGTTGTTAACCCAAATTTCCTTTTGAAACACCCAATCCCGCCGGATCGACTGTGTTATTCTATATCTCACCCCGTTTAACCTGTGATTCGTCTCGTCATATAACATTAGCATCTTATCTGAGCTCACGTCCTGTCTGTCGCCCCATAGGTAATGCATGCCTTGCTGCGCCTTGCAGATCACCACACTCACAGTGCACTGCACGCATGCACACCTTTGAAACCACGATTTCGCGTCCTTTGTCTCGTCGTAAAGCTGGATTGTCATTTAGTTGATTTTCTTTTGATTGAATATCCGCGTCCTTCGTCGATGGCACACCCCGCCTATGGGATGGTGGTTGGTCCTGCCGTTTGTACTTGGTCTATGTAGGCAGGGAATGGAAACCTCAGTTCTAGAACCTGCGCGCGTACCCCGTGTCGTACAGCTTGCAGAGGGAGTCGGTGCGCGAGACGTGGCTGCCGTGGTGGCTGCTGTGATGGCTGCCGTGGTGGCTGCCGTGGTGGCTGCCCAGGTGGCTGCCGTGGTGGCTGGCTACGCTGACGGACATGCCGTCCAGGCTGTCGAGGTGGCTCTCCTTGCTGCCCCGTCGCCGCTGCCACACGCACGTCCAGATGGCGATGACGGCGAGCTGCGCCGCCAGGAACACGATGCCCGCGACCACGACGCCGGCCAGGTTGACGCACACGGCCGCCGACCCGTCATCGGACACGAAGACCGTGTCGCTGCTCGATGATGTGTTGCCGGCCAGCTTGCTGGGGTCGAAGCCGAACTTGTCCATGATGCGGATGCTCTGCACAAGCAGTAGGTCCTCGCGCGCGCTCGGGTTGGACACGGCCGTGGATGACGTGGAGCGGCGCCGGCGCCGCTTGCCGAAGGACTGGACCGAGCGGAGCTCGCCGGATGAGTCCTCGGTGTCGCACTGCACGGGCTCGCAGGCGGGCAGGCACGGGGTGACGAGGGCGCGGAACTGCACCACCTCGGACGAGGGGAACTTGAAGGCATCGAAGTAGGACAGCAGCACCTGCAACAGGGACGCGCCGATGTTAGTCTCGCCCTCCTCTCGTGCCGGGAGGCAACAGCGTCTCCCCCTCCTGCTCTTGCTCCTCCATAACATTCCTTAGACTAATATCGTTATCGTTTTGTTTTGTGTGTTCCAGGTGCGTGTGCTGCAGTCTGCAGGTGTATGGCCGAGTGAGTGCACACATTCCAATTGCTACGCAAATACCATCCTTTCGCCTCATACACTTTTGCGTGGTTAAAACGAACACACACAGACAAATAACCAGCGGGGAGGTGAGTGGTGCGAGGGGTCCTTCAGGAGTGTAATCAGGGGAGGTAGTGAAATAAAGAGAGAGAAATGTGGAAGAAATTAGGAAAGCAAGAGGTCGACTTTTCCAGAAAAATTGAAGTGTTAAGATGTTGACGGTTGATCCCGGTTCATATCGGCCTAAAACGTGCTGTAAAAATGTGGAAAGAAGG
>NW_026267246.1:328625-332821 GCF_000697945.3 Frankliniella occidentalis | reverse complement strand
GGGGTAGGGCGGGGCGCGGACTGACAGTGGCGGCGGAGCCTTCTGCACGCGTTCGAATGGCCGTCCGTCTGGACTGGATCGATAGAATCGATAATCTGAATGCCATTCTCGTTCCCACATACTGTTTGACCCGCACGGCATCCAAAGAGCTGCTCTGCTGATACAGAGAATGCGGGAGAGGGATGGACACGGACTCGTTGATGGAGGTAGAGAGAGAGATGTGGAGGGCAGAGAACTTCTACTGCAACGTGCGCTGACTGATGACGGTCGCCGGAATGGCCGGCCAATCGGTTTATGACGCGTCTGCTGCGAGGGAGTGGGATTCACTCTGCTGGAGTGTCTCATCTCTCTCTCTCCATCTCTCTCGCTCTCTGTCTGGCTCCTTTGCTGGGATTGTATAGAGTGGACGTTACCCGACATTTACCGCGTCTCTCTCACACTCACTGAAGCGAATGGTTCTCTTATGCATTTATAAACTGGGCCCACCCGCGTGTTGCTCCATCTCCTTCTCTCTCTCTCTCTCACACACACTCGCGGGGCGTGACGACGCGACCGGGTGCGACAGAGAGGCCCGGTGTGGGTGGCGGCCGGTGGCGCGCCGCCCGCGGCCCGCTTGGCGCGCGGTTTGCCTCGTTCTCACCTCCCGGCAGATACACTCCCGGTTTGATGTGCCATTTGGCGTCGCGCCGGACGCGGCGCCGCGCAGCCGTCGCGACTCCGCCGTGTGTCGCACGCCCCTCTGCCCCTGATGCCTAATTACACGAACAAAAATTGGCAATATACGTCACGGTATGAGTCGCCCCCTCTCCCCTCCCCCTTTCCCGCTAATCTTTCGGCCAGGTGCGCCGCCGACGATGACGATCCATCTTGTGAAGTGACGGAGCCGCAAAAACAAAACGAAGAAGACGAAAAAAAAACACAACCTAAACGAGATCACTTTCTTTGCGGTGAGTCACATGGCCGGGCCCAAAAATAAACCTGGACCGGACTGGTCGGGTTGGAGCAGGTTTGTTGTGCTGCACCTACAACCTGGGGCAACGCAACGGGCGGCCGGCTGTGACACCATGTCGGCCACGGTCAAGGTTCGTGCGCCCCGCAGCGCCCCGCCGCCCCCCGCCGCGTCACCGGCCCGGCCGTTGAACTCGAGCCGGCCGGGCTCAATCGGATGCAGTTTGGTTATGGGCCGGGTCTGTTTAACCTGCTCTCGGCCGCCTCCGCCCCCTCTTTGACACCCCTCCCCCCTCCACTTCCATTTTCTCGTTTGTAATGCCTCCCGCCGTCTCCTTCCCCATTTCCTGACTGCTTTCCCCATACGGTACAGCCCCGCCCACAATGGTGTCGTGCCCCTCGCCTCTGAGATGCGAGCATCTTGAAATTTTATCGTGCCCCTCACGCTTTACCTGGTCTTGCCTGGTCATATGATAGCGGCGGTTTTTTTTTAAAGTTTATGGATAGTCAGGCATTATCGAGAAAGTACGTCAGTCATTGGCCGTTACGAAACTTGCCAAGCTCAGCCTCTTCAAGCTCTCTTAGTGCCTGATAGGTAGGCAACGTCTTGCCTGCAGTGCATGCGTGTGCTGCAGGGTGGCCTACCCCGAGTCCCGCAGGCGCTGAGCTCTCGTAATTTGCCGAATATATCTAAGTAAAAACGGACGTACTTTCTGGACGATACCTTCACTCTCAAAAACTGTCGTACCGAGTACAGAAAAATTTTCCCTGGAAGAAGTCGTACAATCACGATTCAAGATTGTAAATGCGTGCAAACACCCCGTGAAGTCGAATGACGAGGAAGAGTGGGGGCTTGATTGGAAGGTTGTACAGTTGTGCATGTACGACACATCTTGTAAATAGCAAATTGCAAAATATATCGTACATGTACGCGAACAAACTTTAGTCAGCGTTAGGCTCACTCACCTGGATGTCGGCGAGGGTCGCCCGGGAGTGGTGGCTGAGCCGGCAGACGAGCTCGCCCGTGTCGCCGTAGTCGTACGAGTGGCAGCGGTACGGCGAGTTGAGGCACAGCTCGCGGCACTCGTCGGCCGAGCCCACCTCCTGGTAGACCGAGTCGACCGTCTTGAGGATGCGCCCGGCCACCTTGCGGAACTCGCACAGCTTGACGGGCTCCTCGACGCAGTTGTTCTCGAGGTAGTCGGTGTCCTGGGCGGGGCGGAAGGCGCCCGAGCCGGCCACCGTCAGCCGGTCCATGTCGGACAGCGAGCACTCGCCCGTGTTGTTGTGGTAGTTGGCGGACCTGAAGCAGAAGAGGACGGGCGTCAGCCTTATGGGGGCTCTCGTCGAACAGCGCAATTTGAAGCTGGTGCGGTGCGGGCGAGAGAGATCAAAGGAGCTGTTTGAGCGGCGCGGGTGCATCGCGAGCCGCACCAGCCGCCATAACGCGCCTTTGTGAGAAATTTCGAACAAGTACGTGCAGCAGAGCAGGGGATCCCAATTATACCGGCGTTTGCGTAATTAACTGCACGTAATCCCCTTTTAACTACGTATAACTTATTCGTCACCCCGCCTTGCACCCCGCTCCCGGCGCGGCACCTTCGCTCCGCCACGCCCCGCCTCGCCCCGCCACGCCCCGCCGCGCCACGCCCAGACCGCAATCATTTTTACATCGACTGACCTCCATCCCCGGCCGGCCAACCTATTAAACTGCTACAAAATGCGCTGCGAAAATGATCGCCATCAAAATAAGTTGCGCTTGTAACGGGCTTGGCTTGGGCTGCGCGCCGTATAACGCACTCGATCAGCTAACTCAGCTGAGCGCGGCGTCCGCAACCTGTTCGTCCGTATAAGGGGATTAAAAACGACTGCAATGCATCATCGCAAACGTTTGAATGCGGCGCGTCTTGCGTTCGTCCTGCTCGGAGCCTGCAGTGCGATCGGCCGCTCGAAATGAAGTCGATGCACGCCGAAGATGCAGAGGCCGCAGGGCCGCGGTATGATCCCCTTGCGTCGGCGACGTGCTGTCGGAGGCCGCGGCCTTGGAGCCAGCCTGACCCACATACTTTGATATTCCGGGTGGCTGTGAGGGGACCGCCGCGGCGCGCCACCCGCTGAATGTTTCATCCCGCGATGTGTGCGGGTCACGCGCGCGCGCGCGCCCCGATGTAATTGGGGCTGCGTGAGGCATTTGGCGAAAAGGCGGCCGCTCGGCGCGTGTTTTTCGCAAGATGAGGAAAGAAAGTAGCGACGGAGCGGCGGAGCTGCCGGGCTGGTCTGTCTGGCTAGGGCAGCCTGGACATGGTCACCCACTTCTGCACTAACAAGAAGAACGCGCCGAAAGGCCGCTGCCGCCGGTTGGGCTGAGCAGCCGCTGGAAGCTTGCGCGTCGTTACCCCCGTGTGCCTCTGCTCAAGAGAAGTGGTTGCGTCGCCGGACGACGAAGAAAAGGAAATGATTTGATTAGAAACAAATCAAGGGAGGAAAAACCTTGCGTGTGCCTGCGAGGCTTGTTAGCCTTGTAAACTATTCATCACACTGGGCCGGGCCATGCAAATGCCAGGCGAGGGTCGTAACTCCAAGGACGACCAGAGCCTATCCTCCTTCCACCCCTGAGCCGAGTCCTCCCGAGGGGCATTCTCGGCAGCCTCTGCGCTCAGTCACTGGAATGCCTTCTTTAGAAGGGTTTTTGTAATTTTTTTTAAAGGAAAATTGAGAAAGAGTGCAGCAAAAATGGTATTTCACATGTGCAGAGAATCCCCATCCGCCGAAAGTAGCCGCCTGGTGAGGCTGGAAGCTACATCACCGCACTGCTACGGAACACACGCGGATCAACTTTAAAAGTGCCATCCGAGAACGTTGTAATCAAGTTCATTAAGTAAATGAAGAGAAGCCCCAAAAAAGGAAGGCCACGCGGTAGCATCGGCAGCAGAGTCCTAAGCCGGCCGCTCGGCGGGACAGCCGGCTCGCTAATAGAGACAGGACGTGCCGGCGCCGCTCTGAATCATTTCCAATGACTGCTGCCTTTTGATTGCAATCCCATGGTAAATGGACTCAAAGCGTCGGCGAGCGCGCGCCTCTGTGTGTGTGTGCGTGCGTGTGTGTGTGTGTGTGTGTGTGTGTGCGTGTGTGCGAGTGTGCTTGTGTGCGGAGGCCACTTGCGCCTCAATACCTGTGACCTGAGTAATACCAGAACCTCGAAGTAGCGCAATCAGGCTACACGGCGCGCGGCCTCCTCCACCTCCCCC
>NW_026267246.1:327900-328575 GCF_000697945.3 Frankliniella occidentalis | reverse complement strand
GCTGCTGCTGCTGCTTCCCTTTTTTTTAGCCCCCTTATCGCGGCCCGATTGGATGCGCCATTGTGGAGTCATGGATGCCGTCATGGCGACGAAAGTGAATCGATAATCCTGTTTGTCAGCGAGGCGCGACGAAGGTGTGCTAGCAGGACTTTTATCCTCCCGCAACTGCCCGCGTCCGGGAAGACGACAATATTTGTAGCAAAAAACAACAACAAAAAACAGAAAAAAAAAGAGTGGGAAATATGATTTGGAATTTTGGTACCTTGGCACAACAAAGCCAAAGTGATCGCGACACGGGACAGACTGCTCGGAGTGGCGAGGAGGTGGAATGGCTCATGCTAAACGGTACGATGTCCCCTCGCCATTTGTTTGCACGGACAAACATCGCGCGGTACTGACTGCGCATGATGCCAATTTGTCTTGCCGTGTTGCTGCCCTGTCGCGCCGGGTGGTTGCGCGGTGGACTGCATTCCCCCAGCGCGGGAAATAGACTGCAGTCGCCGGGCTTATCAGGACCCAGAGTGAAAGTATGCATACATGTGTCGTATCCACTTCTCTCTGTTGGGCTGTTTTCAAATCTTAGGGGTTAAAGCGGATGCAGGAAACTCGTGCATCTTCTGTCAATAAGTGTCTTGATTCGTTCAGTATTTGACTTGAGAATTATGATGAAAAATC
>NW_026267246.1:321799-327560 GCF_000697945.3 Frankliniella occidentalis | reverse complement strand
CCCCACCCCGCCCCACCACGCCCAGGAGGAATACAAGCACGCCTGCGCGAAATGAAAGGACCCTTGTGTGACTGGCCGTTTGGCCGGGTCAAGCAGCTCTGTCTTCCCGATTGGCATCGCGCACCGCACCGCCACGCCACACTCAGTCACCCGCCCGCTCCGGCTGCAATCGCGATGCGATTTGACGCGATTTGTGTATGGGGAGGGGGAGGGGGGCCGCAGAATGTCAAACGCTCCGAAATGCTTTCTCCGCCACATCCGGTATGCGCTCTGCTGCGACTAGCATGATCAGGGTGCCGGTCCGACCGAATTCTTCCCCCGGCGGCGCGACCGACCCCCTTCCCGTTGTCTTGCCGCTCTCTTGCTCAGACCGGCAGATGCACTCCTCGCGCTCCCGTGCGCTTTATAGACCGGCCGCAGTATTCACTCATCGCCGCGGCGCTGCGCTCGAGTCATTGTCCGATGCGCCTGGCGGCCGCACGCGCGTCAGCCCGCGGAGCAGGGAGCTCACCTAATGACTCGCGCCCCGCCGGCCGCAGCCGTTACAGACATTCCCCTCGACCATAGCCCCCGGAGCCACCCTCCTCCTCCTCTTAGTTTCTTGTGCAGCTCGCTTTGCCAGACCAGTCAAAAAAGCTGCAAAACTGTCCGCGGGGGTGAAGGTGCATCAGTTCGCGAAGCTGCGAACTGCACCGAGCCGCGCCCACCGTCTGGGACGCGTGGCCTGCCCAAACCGGGCCAAGCAGCTAAGGGGGAAAGAGTGAGATGGGGGGAGGGAGGCGAGGGGGGCACCTTGCCTTCCGGTACACTCGAAACCTTTTACAGTTCTACTTCAGCACGTAAGTTTTGTGCTGTTGTATATTATTATTAGGAAATTCCTCAGCAGTGCTGAACCTTTTCCTAGTCCAGTAATTATAATACTAGGAAAAAGTTTAGTAATATTGAAGAAATTTCTTGATAACATACAACAGCACAAGTTTAAACTTGAGCAGTTGCTAGGCAAATTTTCCAGTTAATATAGTTTAGAGTGTAGAGACAGTCTTATGGACTGGCTCAAAAATACCCCTTTCCACTACACTCTCTCAATGGCCAGCAGTAGGACATCTGCAGCGTAGTACACGTGCACGCAACTCGTCGGCGTGAATCGCACCCGGCCGCCGGACGGTCTGCCACACGGCTCGCGGGGGTCGCCGCCTCTGCCACCCGCCGTCTGCCTTTTGATACTGTAATGGGGGAGGCTAGCAGTGAGGAGGCGCCGCTTTAAAATTAACGCTGTAAAGTGGCCGCCGCGTCGACGGGCCTCGTAAAGCTCCGTTATTACGGGCAGTGTAGCGAGTGTAGGGGGCTGCCGGCCGGGCGCCTCTCGCGGTCAAGCGCTCACACACACACACACACACACACACACACACACACAGCGCGCGCGCGGCCGACACACCACCACCACAATAAGTGGTCTGTTTCTCGTTAGAAGCGAAGCGTTCACCTGAAAGAGTCCCTCTATCCTGGTGAGTAGTGCGCGGCCGGTAGCAGCGCCAGTTGTTAGTTGCCACGGCAACCCGCGCGGCCGGCCGGCCATAGGGGCGTATGTGGGATCGAGCGGGCCCGGCCCGGCCGGGGCGGCCGGCCAGCGCTGAGCAGGCAGCCCAGCGCAGCCCAGCGCCTTGGACGATCGTTTAATTTGGCGTTTTACCCGTTGAGCGCGTTACTCTGGAAGACTTACGGCCCCCGGAGCGCTGTGCGGCGCTGCGCACTCCCGGCCCTTGAGGCTCGGTCCCCAGCACGGGTGGCCACTGTAACGGCGTGCGTGCGCTTTAATGTTGGTTTTGCCAATTGGACATGAATTAATTAGGCTTTAATTGCGAGCTGACAGTTATGTGTACACACACACGCACACTCGCGCAGGCCGGTGCTTGATTTGAAGCGAACGCCCCTTCTCGTCGGCCATCTTTACGGCCTCCTGACTGCGCCTGACCTCTGCTCGTGTCAGTGCACTTGTCGAGCATGCTCGGCGCAGACCGGCCGCCCGGCCCCTTCACATCACAGCCGGCTTACTTTTTAGCGCCTCGCTATTTGTAATCAATGTGTGCTCCCGACGTATTCCCGACGCGGCGCGTTGATCTCCCCAAACTCACCTTTCCGGACTCGACGGACTTGTAGAGCGGGCCCATGATGAAGTGGTCGGTCGGGCAGCCGTTCGAGTCGATGAGGACGATCTCGGACGAGTCGACGCCGTCCATGGCGACCAGCTCGCGCACGAAGATCTCGTAGGGCGAGTGGCGGTCGAGGATCTCGAAGCGGAGGGCGAGCGGGTCGCCGACCTCGGCTGCGGGGAGCACCTCGCTCCCGCGGCGGTCGGTGATCTTCATGGCCACGTTGGGGGAGTCGACGTTGACCTCCTCGGTGAGCACCGGTCGGACCTCGCCGCGCACGCCAAGGTCCACCTGGTAACCCACAATCTGCAATTAGCAACAGCAGCTTTACACGTGCACGTCAGCGCGCTGAGCGGCGGCACCTGACCTAGGCGGTGAACAGTTAGTGGGGCGGACGTGTAGGCGAGAAGGGCTTGACTCGCTCATGAAAGGAACACTCGAATCATGTCTCGCGTGAGTGGATGGTGGATGTACCTTCCATCAGGGGCAAGCGAAGTGAAAAAAAAATATTGCGATGCTCGCCTTGAATCGCGTAAGAAGAATAAATTTTGGCGTGATGCGTAGTATACAAATCACTGAAAAAACAATTGTGACATGCGTCACATGTGGTCATGTACTCTCAGGCAGGAGAGAACGTTTCATGTTGCTCTCTGCTCCTCCACGTAAAAGGGGGCATCACAGGGCATCACAGGGAGAGTGCATCAAGAAACGTGACACATGTCACTTTAGTTTTTTCAGTGAAGTGATTCAATAAAACACATGTAAATACGAAAATGTAGTTCCAGTTCTGCTTATATATACATTTTGCACAACTTTTACCTGAACCATATTTTCTTTACATTTCGCCGCTGATTCAAAGCTGCACCACTCATCACCGCAATTAAGTTTTAAAGAGAATTTCTCTCAATTGAGTCTTAAGACTTTGGATTGGGATGGGGTTGGGTCGCGTGGTCCACTGAGCACTGCTTTTTATCCTGGGTCAGGCACCGAGAAAGGTAAACACCGAAGCATTTTATATACAGCTGTTTAATCGGTTCCCCTTCGTTGGTCACAACTAGACTTTGTCATCAGTCATTTGAAGAGTTGCAAGTCACCCCAGCCGTCCTTACTCTCGTCGCCTCGGCGGAGCATTGCATTGTCATTATTTTATTATCGGGGGTGTGATAACGTCTTTTTCAAAGCTCGTCGACGTAATTTAGAGCTGAAACGCCTCATTGTGATCGACGGTGGAGGGTTCTACTCCCCGCGGGCGCGCGCCCTTTCTGTCTGTCACTGGCGCGCTGCTCCGCCCACGACCTCTTTGTCTCTTTTTTTTTCTGTGAGACGTGGAACCTAATGACCTGGTCGTTTCCTGCCCGAAGTGAAATGTTTACTTTTTTTTTCGTTCGAAAGCGCTCGCGTCCTTTATAAATATATAGATATAAAAAGTAACCAGTCTGCTAAACGTGGCGTGCTCAACGTGATATTAATGAAGAGCATCTCAGACCACCCTGGGTGTGTGTTTCAATGCGCGGTGTGTGTGTGCGCGCGCGCGGGCGATGCTACCGGAGGGTTGCCCACACTTGGGTCGCGGGTTGCTTGGGCTGGCTAGGCTGCCCGCCGGTAAAATGCACATGCGCGCGCGTGCACACACACACACACACACACACACACACACACACACACACACACACACACACACACACACACACACACACAGCAAATGTCTCTGAAGCTGCGTAGATTTATGGGCGCAAGTCTTTGCCGTGAATTTATGCCTAGTATTGATGGCCTTTTTTCGGACGTTTTTGCGCGTGCGAGTGAAGCTACTGACCTCTGACGACCTTTTTACCAAGTCTAGTGTGACCGCACGAGGCATTCGCAGGAAAACAAGAACCATAAAAGAAATAACCAAGCCATATGTACATGTATATGATTGAGCAGGCTATATATACATTTGGGTCGCGCCAATGGCGGACACGAGACTCGGGATGGGTGCCAACGGCGGGTTATTTTTCTGCCGTTTTGCATCCTCGTTGGAGGTGTGGAGCCATCGAGGGAGCCATTCAGGTGGGACAGCCTCCGCCTTACGTCCCATTAATTAAAAATAAATAAAGGATGTCGTAAAAGGCGCAGGCCGTCACATGAATGGATATCCTCAGGTAAATGGCAGCACACAGTCGAGTCTCGCGCCTCCGCGGGGACGGCAGCGCGTGACCGCGCGGTACTGACCTCGTTGGAGACGCTCTTGTTGGTCAGGTCGTACTGGCAGGTGACGGCCAGCCCCAGGTCGGAGCTGGTGACGATCGTGTCGTGGTGCTGGATGACCACGTCGTTGAGGTAGCGGCCCAGGCCCTGGTGCTTGACGTTGCACTCGACGTCGTCGTAGGCCATGCGCAGCTCGAAGTCGAGCGAGCCCTGCACGTCCTGGACGCACGAGTTGGGCGAGCCCTTGGCGTAGATCTTGCCAGAGAAGAGCTTGCTCGTCTTGATGCGCGCCACCATGTCGCCCGAGCGGCAGTCCACGCTCACGTTGTAGCACGCGCTCAGCTCGTAGGTCGACGCCTCGGGCACGTCAAGGTAGGGGTCCTGCGGACAGAGAAAACGCAGACGTCAAAAAACAGGCAGCGCAAAACTACGTGGAGAAATTGTGTGGGGTGTTCCTTGACGCAATAAACTTAAAGGCAAAGGAAATAGTTGGTGGGCACCGAACCAATACTTTTGCTATCCTTGGCACATTGTTTGGGGTACACGTTGCTACCTTTCCTTTTTTGTTCGGCGGGTAAAGCAGCCGCAAACGAGATGAGGGCTAAGTTATGTGGGCAGCGAGAGAGGTACCACAGTCGACGGAAGTATTAGGTACAGTTAGGTGTGAGCGGTCGGGCGCGGTCTTGTACATACATACACACACAGACACAGGCGCGCGTCAAAGACGGTTGGGACACACGATGTTTGTCCTGCTGAATGGCCTGCGCCCTGAGAGGTGGACACTTGGGCACGTCAGCCTGTCCATGTCGAAATGCATGCGACACTCCCCTTCAAACGGAGGAGAGCTGTCCAGCAGTGTTGTAGCGCGACTGGGGCGAGGATCCCAATCGAAACGGATTACTCTAGTGTGGCGTGGCGTCGGTCGGGCGCACTGCCTCGCACACTCGCGTGGCTCTGGGTGGTCCCCCTACCACAATTAACCCGTGAGTGTCCTCCCTTGAGATTGGATCCACCCACACCGAGTGTACCTGCGCGCTCCCTACACCTTGCACGGCTGTGCCTCGGGGCGCAGGTACTACCCGTCTGGGTACCCACGCACTGACATGTGCCATTAGTTGCTCGCAGTAAGTGCTCTTCAAGCAAACACAATCTTCTTTTTATTTTCGAATTTACATTTTCTTTTAGTTTTACGTCTTGCGAGGCAGACGTCTGCGCTGCTCTGCAGTCGTCTTTCTCGTTCTATTTGGCGTTTGTTCGTCTTCCCTCTTTCTTTTTTTCGTTTTCTGTCCGGTCGTAGTCGGCTGGCCGGCCGGCATGGTCAGCCACGCATGGTGCTCTAGCAGCGAAACGCTCAGCAGCCGCCGACCGCAAATATCTTTATTATTACCGCATTATTGGCGTTCGGATTGGAGGGCGTGGCGGGG
>NW_026267246.1:315120-316039 GCF_000697945.3 Frankliniella occidentalis | reverse complement strand
GGGCAGGGCGGGGCGGGGCGGGGCGGGGCGGGGCACACCACGCAGCGATATCAATCAGGATGGAGCCGTCATCGCCTGTGCGGAGAAGGGGAGATGGCATCACTGGGTGTCTTGTCTGTGCCTATACACTGCAAGATTCTTTTTGTCCGCTTTTGTCCACTTTTAAGTGCGCGAGTACTCGCGAGTGGTGGTGAGTGGTGACCCTTTTTCCGGCTCCTATACTTTTCAACCGCGAGTTACGGAGGCAGACGGCAAATTTTAAAGAATGCGGAGTGGAAATGAACCATGAGCTATGAACGGTATCTGTGCTTGCCGGCCGGTCGCATGGCAGGTGGCGGTGCTGCGGTCAGTGGGACCGGCAATAACTCACGAGGAGGACGTCGGGGTGCCGCCGCCCGTTACCATGCGACCGCATGCGGCAGCGGCATGGGGGCCCGACCCGAAAATCACTTTGGCGACTGCCGCACGCTGCCGCAGCGGTGGCCGACCGACAAGTGAGTACCCCCTCCTCCCGCTCCCATGGGCCGTGCGGTTAGATTTTGAAAAAAATAATTTAAAACGTATAAAAAAATTGTGCGAGCTAATCCTTTAACTCCATTTTACTTTGCACTACGGTAAAAACGACTTCCCATAGTTTTTAAGCAGTTTTAGAAAAGTCAAGACGTCCCCATCCATTCTTTCCACAAGAGATGCGCTTGGCTGCTTGGAAACCAGGCCGACGTTTTTACAGTGCATTTTCCTTTAACGTTTTGATTTTTATTTTCCGAGGATGGATTTGATACTTCCTGGAGTGAATAGGCCGCTCCAGCCGCCGGCCTGACGCCCAACACCGGTAGCCTGACAGCTGACGCGCCGCGGCCCGCCCTGCTTTAATAGTCGGGAGCGTGCGGAGCGCGTGCCGGCTGCTGGCGCGCGGGGG
>NW_026267246.1:311609-313095 GCF_000697945.3 Frankliniella occidentalis | reverse complement strand
GGGGGGGGGAGGAGGAGAGGTTATGAGGCCTCTACTCATATTTTTCGTTTTGAATACATTCCGACGCGACGGGCAGGTTTTACGGCCCGCCGGTCTACCATCGAGGCGGCCAGGTTGGCCAGGTCGGTCCAGCCGAGGTCGGGTCAGGGGTCTGCCTGGAGCCTGCCGAGGAGCCATGCTTTCGCTCTCGCACAAAGTTTACTATGTATTAGTACGCCGTGATGCAGCTTCCCCCTCTCCCCCTCCTCCCTCTTTCCCCCCAATCCCTACTTCTTCTCGGGCTGCGCCGCCGGACGGAGCCTGGCTGCTGCTAGTTCTGCGAAAAGCTCTGCAGCAACAGAGTATATACACACAGCTGCACCGCGCATGCCTCATACCTGAATGACGAACAATGCAGTAGTACGTGCATAGCTATAGGACGTGTGCTATTTATTGTGCACACGTGCTGTGTGCTAATTTTATTCGCGAGCGGTAGTACTTTCCGTAATTTTGAAAAGTAATAAAGAAAAGAAAACACGACAGATAAGTGCGGTAAATCATTGAAGAATACAGGGTGAGCGCCCGATGGCCTCGGGGTAGGCCACCCGGATGACACGCGTGCGAGCGGGTGGCCTACGCAGCGCTGCCGGGCGCTCAGCGGGGGGCTTTTGCATCTGCAGCTCGTCTGACTGATGCGGCAGAGTGATCTCGTTTCCAATGCCCCCGTCCCTTTAATTTTATTGGGTGCCTCTGTCTATGTCGTTTCCCCCCGCCTGCAGCTAACAGCAGTAACGATCCCTCTTCACCCTGCCTCACACCCTCCCGCCCGCAGCCGGACAACAACAGCAACATGCCCCGCCTCACGTGAAATACGGCGACCTTCGCACCCAAAGGAGTGAAATTGTAGTTGAATCAGATCGTGAGAATGTGGCGCGCGGAACTAGTTCCTGGAAGCGGCGCGGGCAGCGCAGTGTTGCGGTGCACACAAGTGTCGCATAAGCCAACCGCAGATTTTGACTGTTTTATTTTCCCTCCTTCTTGAACACTACCTTGGAATTTTACTGTCTTGCTTTCTTCGCCATTTACCTTACTCTGAGACGACGAAATCTGCCCCGCTGTTGAAGAAACGTGACCTTTACACTTTCGCCTCGTTCAAATTTCCTCCGGATCAGTCTGGGTCCGCCCGCGCGCCGGGGCCAGCCAGCCAGCCGGCCGCCGGCTCACAGGGTCCGTCTCTAATGAATCCTACTGACCCAGTGGCCGGGCCCGGGGCCTGGGCTGGGCGGCCCGCCTCAAGGGCCTAAAGGCGCGCGTTAGAGGCGCCACCGCACCCACTCCGCCGCGCAGGGCCACGCCCCGCCACGCCCCGCCACGCCCCGGTTGCGGTCGCGTTGAATAGAAAGTGTCTCAGCAAACGTTTCTTTGGCACTGTCGCTCTTTGGCTGCCGTGCCCTCCCCCGCGCCCCCGCTCCCTGAATCCCTCCCCTCCTTTACACCTTGTTCCTGT
>NW_026267246.1:309376-310074 GCF_000697945.3 Frankliniella occidentalis | reverse complement strand
GGGGGGGCTTAAGTAACACAGTCAAAAAACAAATGAGACAAATTTTTAAGTTTTACTTTCCTATTTGAAGTTATATACAACTACTTCCGAACTGTGAAGAATTGTCCAAGTGACAAATCGCCTGAAGATCACCCGGACACTCTCGAGTGTTGGTGTCGTCCACCTCTGACGCGAGGTGGGTGTACAGCACACCCGCGTGACGGACCACCGGGCGGTCAGAAGAACGTCTCTACTGTCTATGAACGCTCCTTTGCGCTCTCAAGTCATGCCCAGGCCTAACGGTGCGTGTATGTGCGGCATGGTAATTTGGCAACAAGCCTCGTGTGTAGTGTGGATGTTTATGCATGTTGCGGCTGCACAATAGCTGTCATTCGGCCGGCCGGCCGCCGGCGGGGGGGGGGCCGAGGGGTGCAGGGCATAGGGACCGACGGCTTTTCTAATTGCCGGCCTTGTTTCCGGCGCCTTCTGCCCGCGAGGTGTAATAATTGCGATAATGACGAGGCAGAGGCGTTGTTTAGTTTTGCTGTGATTTTCAGTCGGGTCGGGAGGAGGAGCTCCCGCGGGAGCAGCAGGACGCGGCAGAGGCGGCTCTCCTCACGCGGACTGATACCGTTACCACACGTTACACGGCCACGCTCACCCGAATAGTTCGGGGCCCACGTAATGAATGCTCTCTGTGCGCTGGGAGGGGGGGGGGG
>NW_026267246.1:303393-304028 GCF_000697945.3 Frankliniella occidentalis | reverse complement strand
AAACCGTCTAGTCTTTAAAACCGTCTAGTATTTAAAACCATCTAGTCTTTAAAACCGTCTGAAGCAGTCTAGTCGGTGAGAGAGATCCCGTAAGAAAAATATTAATCCGGCATCAGTCCGTTTTCGGTCCGGAAAGAGTCCGGCTGGTCAGCGAGTGGACTAGTCCGCGAAAAAAGCCAGATCGACCAAAACCCGACCTATTTGCCGGACTTGTCCGGCTGGAACAAGTCCGCTTTTGTAGTGCGCATCCCCGTCTTACCAGGCTGATCGCGGGCTGGTCCGCACGCAGAGCAGACTGAAAGCGGACTATATGTAGCACAGCTGACCTGTACCGTGCCAAAATTGATTGGGCAAAGTGCAAAGTTTAATGTTTATTATTGCTAAATAAAGTAAAATATCAGGACAGTTTTAATCGAAAACTGATCTGAGACTGTAAGGAACGAGGTGAAGCCAAATCCGCTGTCTGTTTGACCTAGCTCAAGCTGTTTACGAGTTACCAGAAAAATTTGCTTCGATTTCAATAAAATTAAAATGGCCCTACTAAAATAGAGTGTAGATGGCCCAAATAAAAGATGAGGTCAAAATTCCTATAACTTCCAAAGTTACAGCATTCTAAACTTGTTTCGGGATTCGCT
>NW_026267246.1:302301-303343 GCF_000697945.3 Frankliniella occidentalis | reverse complement strand
CGCCGCCCCCGCCGCCACAGCCGCCACAGCCGCCACCGCCGCCACCGGCAGCCCTCCTCGAGGCCGATCTTGGGCGTCCCGCGGCCACCACCAGGACGGCGAGTCGTACGGCAAATTACCAGCCTGTGTGTGTGTGAATGTGTGTGAGCGCGCACGCGTGGGGGAGGGGGGGGGCAGCCCGAGACCCGGTGTGCCGCGCCGAGGCCGAGACGGGCCGAGAGCAGCTGGCAAGTCCGGTCCGGGGCCCAGCAGACCGTCGGGTCGGAGGCAGGCGGCCGCGCCAGGGGCCGGGCCAGGCGCAGCCAGCTCAGCGCTAACAGTCCAGGGCTTTATTCGTAAATGGGAGACTTCCGTCGGCTTGCTCGGCCTGCTCGCTCGGCCCGCCGCCGTCGCCGCCGCCGCCGTCTCGGTTCGGCCCGCCCACTCGCCAAACCACCCTGAGGCCGAGGCGGCCCAACCCCTGGGAACGAAGTGGGCCCTGGCACCTAACACGACTCGAAGATTGTCTACTCGCTCAGAGAGACAGCTGGACTCCATGCAGGGATGGACGTGTCGAGTCAATGGCTTGACCGGACCAGAGCTCCCTATTTCAATACGAGAGCTGCCCATGCAATTTCCCCTCCGTCCCTCCTACGAGGTCGCAGTCGCACGGTCGAAGTGGGGGATAGTGTTCCCAAACATGAATGGGTGCAGCGGGGCCGCACCCGCCCGAGTCAGGCGTGGCCGCCCGTTCGGGCGGACTGCAGTTCCGCCCGCTGAACAGCCAAGCGCTGGGTGTATGTGTGTGTACTTCAGCCGCGCATGCGGCACAGGAAAAATAGTATAAATAAGAAAAGGCCCAGCCGTAACGTTCGCTTTCGGCGACTATTTTTATCAGTGTGGGTGAGGAGGGGCGGGGTGAGGGAGTGGGCTGACATGGGGGAGTCTAGAGAAAGATTTCGTTATATGATAATTGGGCCGTGTGCTCCGCGTGCCGCGGCGGCGGGAGGAAGCACTCCGCGGCGGTAATGGTGGCTGTGCCCCACCATGTACGCCCCGCCCC
>NW_026267246.1:299026-301953 GCF_000697945.3 Frankliniella occidentalis | reverse complement strand
CTAGACGGTTTTAAAGACTAGACGGTTTTAAAGTAGATGGTTTTACAGGCTAGACGGTTTTAAAGACTAGACGGTTTTAAAGACTAGATGGTTTTAAAGACTAGACGGTTTTACAGGCTAGACGGTTTTAAAGACTAGAAGGTTTTAAAGACTAGACGGTTTGAAAGACTAGACGGTTTGAAAGACTATACGGTTTGAAAGACTAGACGGTTTTAAAAACTAAATAGTTACTTTTCCTGGACGGTTTTAAAGACTAGACGGTTTTAAAGACTAGATGGTTTTAAAGACTAGACGGTTTTTAAGACTAGACGGTTCTCAGACCAGACGGTTTTAAAGAGTTGACGGGTCTTACACTAGACGATTGTAATGAGTAGACGGTTTGAAAGACTAGACGGTTTAACAGACTAGACGTTTTTTAAGACTAGTCGGTTCTGAGACTAGACGGTTTAAAAGAGTAGACGAGTCGTAGACTAGACGGCTTGCAACGCTCCCTACACCGCGATTATGCAGAACCTCGCCCACACAGCCTATTGCAATCCCGCAAAATATTTTTGGAATTCTGAAAATTTTATTGCAATCAATGAAATTAACCAAAATCCGGTCAGATCCCGACCATATTGTCGTTCTTGAACTTGAATACGACCTAAATCAAATATACTGCAACCCCATATCCTTGCTACCCTGTCCTCAAAAGTGGGTGTTGAGGTTTCTTCAGAAAGTTGGCCGTATGCAAAATTTTGACATCATTGCAAGCTCGTGAAAAAAGTCACGCATAGAAAAGCGCACTTGCTTATAAGTGCAGTTACCATTTTTATCGACTGCATGTGTGTACTTTATTTTATCCAGATACACAGTTCTTCACTCTTAATCCAATTTGTTCTTTGGGTTGCCAAGAGGCCTTGGATTGAGTTAGCTTGAAACGAGTACGGTAAGGCACTGTAAAAAAAAACAGAGAAAATTTTCCACTTTCCCGCGTGGAAACGCTCCTTTGCCAGCTAGTGTTCGGTAAATTTACAGACCCAAATAGCCAGGAAATCCCCAGCCCATTGGTGGGGAAATTCACAAGCCAATATGGTCGGTAGAGGAGTCTT
Organism: Frankliniella occidentalis; assembly: GCF_000697945.3. Lineage (NCBI taxonomy): Eukaryota > Metazoa > Arthropoda > Insecta > Thysanoptera > Thripidae > Frankliniella > Frankliniella occidentalis. The sequence goes on along the minus strand of NW_026267246.1, from coordinate 300,862 downwards.
TCCAACCTACCCAAGTAAATTTACGACGTGGGTAGGAAAGGGTAAGTCAGAATAGTTCAACTCAGACCTCAAACCTGCCTCTGCCACAGATAATTTTAGTTGTTTCGTGCTGCTGTTCAGGTTAGAGTCCTAGTTCAGGTAAGACATGCGCTCCGGCGTATCGATCTGGAGCGAGCACCGAACACAGCCGCACCCAGCGCCGACCAACCTCGCCCTTAGCCCTGTCGCCTTTCCCATTTAGAGAGCACTCATGGACAAGGGCTATTCCCGAGCGAGCGTGTTGCCGAGTGAGTCCCGCTCGACCGGCCCATGAAAGGTCGCGAGATCCTAGCTGCTCTTCGGGAACCTTGCGAACCAAAGTCACACAGAGAAGCCGGGGGAATCACTCCAGATCAAGAGTGTACGAGATAGTAGACGTTAGTACACCCGCTAGTAGTACGAGTAAGTGTGCCTTTAGTACAGGCCTGGGTGTGCGAGTTAGTGCGCATAAGTGATTCCCCCCTTCATGAACCCCGCCCTGTATTTAATGAGAAAACTAAAAATAGACTCCCGCGAGGGATCGTCTCGATAAAGCTGCCGTTTGACGAGCACTGACCACTGACCACGGCAACACAAGCAGTGCCCCGTTACGTCACAGGAAGCGGTGGGGCGCGGGGCGGGCGGGGTCCGCTGGAGACCGAAGCCCTTACCTTCCCCCTACTCGGGCCCTCCCGTCCACCTGCCGGAAGGAAACCCCGTTCCCCCCCCCCCCCCTCCCTGTCCCCATGACAAGCAAAGTCGCACACACGTGGCACTGCCAGGTGTGATGTGGAAATATTCCAAAAGAAATATACTTTCTATTTAAAAAGGGGACCATCACACACACTTGAAATGATAGAAACGTATTTTGATTGAAGATCTCTAGCAATGCCTGTGGATTGACTTAGTGCTACGGACAGCTCAATGCCGGGCCCATTATCGCTCGCCCGACCCGCTCGTTCGCCCGGGGGTGCTAATCAGACCGTCCTCATCCTGCCGCCGAGCGCCGCGCCGCGCGGGGAGGGCGGGAGAGTTTGAATTATTCAGAGCGGGTTGCGCGCGGCGGGTGCCCGCGCGCCGGGCAGGTAGGCAACGCAGCGCGCCGGAGCGCACGGGTGCGCGCTGGTTGCATACAGGCCAGGCGACATGCGGGGCAGCCAGCCAGCGTCCGGCAGCTGCTGCGTGCCGTTACCTCGAGTATCCGATCTGAGGGGTGGGAGAGCCTCTGAACGGCGGTCGAAGCCGAGGGTGGCGCGCCAGGTCTTAGTTGACCTGGAGGAGGTTTCGGCGGGTGGGACGGATGATTCGTCGACAAAGTACTCACCCCAGCTGGAGCCCGTCCTGCCCATGAACTGGCTGGTCTCGGAGTTCCATAGGAAGGTGCTGAAGCTCTCCCACTTGCCGACCTTCGGGGGAGGCAGGTAGAATTCCGACGTAGTCTTTTCACCCATCTTGGAGTTGTGCCTGCGAACAGAGAGGAACAAGTATTTAGTCTAAAACTAAAAGTTGGTCCGAAGCAGAATGCCATAGTGCGGGCAGCCTAGCGAGCCACTGGACTGCCCCGTCGTAGCGTGTTCCGGCACATGCTGTCATCTGCTGTCAATGCTGTTGACTTACTCAAAACCCAACCCGGCGTAATGGCTCAAACCGGCTCAAAGTCAAGTTGTCACTCTCAGGTCTCAGGAAGCCTACGTTGCGACACTCTTTCAACCGCAACAGCCTCCCTCCCTCCCTCCCTCCCATCTTTTCCTTTACCATCATCACCAACATCAGCATGGTCAGACAACACGCAGCCGCCCGGCAGTATCGCAAACAACC
>NW_026267246.1:254343-294381 GCF_000697945.3 Frankliniella occidentalis | reverse complement strand
CCCCGCCCCGCCCCCACTTTCCTTCTTCCCGTCTTGCGCTCGCCATGCTAGCGCAGGCGGAATAGTGATTCGCGGGTTCGAGTACGTGCCCTTCCCCCCATCCCAATCACTTCCCTCACCAGCTGCGTGCGGGTCGACTCTTAGAAGAGCCTACGTCTGAATCCGGTGTGCACCCATTGAGAACCGTTTGGTCCGGGTGACCAATTTCAAAACCGACTAAATTTTGGATCTGTGGACTAGATTTTAATCGTGCTGAAAAAAAAATCAAATTACCTTAGTTTTGATAGACTTGACCAAATTTAGTTAAAAATTGTTAAAAACGAAGGTGCTAAATTGTAGTTGGTTTCATAAACTAAATTTTCCTTTTGCTTCCTACGACCCTGATTTAGTCGAATCAATAACTAAATGGTTCACTCTCTGTGTGTGACGGAGAACTCGCCCCTGTTACACGTTAACTCGCCCCCACGGTTGTGCCTTGTACAGGAGAAAACCCAAGACCGAGCCAAAGGCCTCCTTTAATTTTGAAGCCCAAAAGTTTTTGCCCACCCGTAGGCTTTTTGCTCTGATTCCATTTTTGGAAGAAAATTCGAGACTCGCCTTTTCGCTAATTCATCATCTTTTGGCTGAAATTTATACCAGAAGCTTGTTGTTCTTCATATCCCGAGGGACATCCAGCTCAATAGCACATCCAGCTCAATTGGCAAGCAGTTGAGGAAATTGTGGGTGACTTGGCTTTTGAATGGCGTTCTCGTGGGGGATGAAAACCGGGACGGGAGTATGCGCGAGTTGTCCTAGATCCGGACAGGGCCGCCCCCTCACCGGTGTGCTGGCTGCCGCCTGGCTATCAGTCCAGGACGCCGAGGACTCCTGCCCCGGTGAGCCCGCCCGCGCCCCGGGCGGCGGGGCGGGGCAAGGTCAGCCCTGCAGCTGCGGCAGCTGCCTGGCGGTGGCGAGGGGCGGGGAGGGCTGTGCTGTGCCACTGCCATGATGAGGCTGGCACATCGGGGCACAGGCCACGCCACGCCACGCCATAGGCCATGAGCAGTCCGCGGCCCCATCCTGTCCCGCCCCGGTCCTGGCGGGGTCCTGCGCTCAGTGTGCGGGCAGAGACAGCGCTGGACCCGTGGCGGACGGCACCGCAAGCTCCACCGTGAGTACCGCAGGGTCAGGAACGGATCAACCCCCCCGAGGCACCCCGTCGTCCTGGGCACTACCCGCCACCGGCCAAGTGTGCAGGCCCCAGGAAAACGGTGACCTTCACGTCGCCGGGAGCTCGCCACGGGTCCCCCTCATCCACGCAACCCAACATCGGTGTCCACGGCAAGGTCGTGTGTGGAGTTCATATCGGCGACCTTCAGCACGAAGAAGAGGGTTTTCTCGGGGACCCACCATACCTCGCGACCTGTGGTCTCGCGTCGAAGACCGCTCCACTCCAGTGGGTAGGGGTGGGGTGCCTGGGCGCCCGGCGGGTAGGCCGGCCGCATGCAGCCCGCCCGCGCCGGCAGCCTACGGCCGGTGGGCGGGCGCGCCTGGTGCAGGCCTGGTGCGAGGTGCCCGCCGCGCCGTGCGGGGACTTCTCAGCTCTATAGACGCGGGCTCCGCGGGCTGCGTGAGAGCCCCCAACCCCTGGTCTTGCACTGGTTCCATCCGGCTCCAGCGGGTCTCAGCCCTCGGCGGGCAGGCTCCAGGCGGAGGGGCCGGCGCGGGCCAGGATGGGCGACAGTCGGCAGTCGCGGGCGGGTGAGGTCAGAGTGGTGCTGAGGAGGACGCCGTCGTCGTCATCACCGCCAAGACGCCCCAGTTCCGGCAGCCCGATGTGCGTGTGTGCGTGTGAATGTGTGTGTGTGCGTGTGTCTGTGTGTCTGTGCGTGTGCTTGTGTGCACGGGCGAGAGACGAGTGCGTCGTTGACTCCTCGGTATCCAGTCCAGCAAAATGATATCCCCTGTGCTTTGTTTGTTTGGTCAGATGTACTTCAAACCACCCCATCGTACGAAATGGGAGATGTTCCAGTCGTTCCTGTACGACGGGCCGTCGGGCCGTGTGTTCGGCAGAACAGGCTCAAGCTGGGGTGAGTTACCATTTTATTGCGAATCATAATCAACAACGACAAAAATGAACAAAGGTCTCAATCTATTTCACTTTTTACAGCCAAGATTGGTCTATTCTACGCCAGTTTCTACGCGGTGTTGGCGTCCATGTTCGCCATCATGCTGTGGGTATTCTTCCAGACTCTGGACCCGAGGATACCCCGTTGGCAGCTGACTGGCTCACTGATCGGCACTAACCCAGGCAAGAATATTCTCAAACAAGCATTAAGCAATGTTTCGAGATCCATCTTATTGTGAAGTGTTTGACGAGGCTGTCGCCCGCAGGGATGGGATTCCGGCCTTTACCCCCCACCTCCAACGTAGACAGCACGCTCATCTGGTACAGGGGCTCAGACCCGGAGAACTACAAGCTGTGGAGGAACTCGCTTGTTGAATTCTTGGAAGGTAAGCTAAAACGAAGTCTTGCCTATGACACCCTTTGAACTGGGTGCAAAATTTTATTATTGACACTTGTGCTTCGCCCTCGGCGTCGACTCTATTGTCGAAGTAAGCTATACTCTTTTCGACAAAATGTACGCCCTTTGTCGTTCGCGGGCGCCGGGGAGCGTTGTTCGTACCGACTGACACGGTTTGTGCAGTTTACAGGAAGCCTGGACTCACGCCGGGTCGCGGACAGAACATCTACAACTGTGACTACGATAGGCCACCAGGCAAGGGGCAGGTGTGCGACGTGGACGTGAAGAACTGGGCGCCGTGCACCCAGGAAAACAATTTCAACTACCACAAGTCTGGCCCCTGCATCTTCCTTAAGCTCAACAAAGTAAGCTCATGACCACACGCGCATGTGTGTCAGACTTTGAAATGAATTCAACCAAAAAACCACAAAGATAAACACTGTTGTATACATTATTTTTAATATTTTTTCCTCGGCGTTGTTTTCAGATCTACGGCTGGGTGCCGGAGTACTACAATGACACCCGCAACCTTCCGGCCGCCATGCCGAAGGATCTGAAAGCCCACATCGACATGATGGGTCGCAATAACAGCCGGAGGGTAAGTACTCGCCGTGTTTTGGTGGTCGGCCGTGGCCGACCCATGATTCGAGGGCGACTTGAGTCACGGCCACCTTTTGGTTTTCCATCTCGTTTTGCACTAATCATACCAGGTGGCTATTCAACCCGCACAATTGTTATACTATACTGCACCGCATGCGTGAATCGAGATGTATACGCAACTCTATTAGAATTACAACTCTAAAGTAACCTCCGGTTTGCGACATTTGTAGCTCAACACGATATGGGTGAGCTGCGGGGGAGAGAATCCGGCGGACTTGGAGAACATCGGGCCCGTCAAGTACCTGCCGCCTCACCGCGGCTTCCCCGGCTACTTCTACCCGTACGAGAACACCGAGGGCTACCTCAGCCCCCTCATCGCCGTGCACTTCGAGCGGCCGAGAAGTAAGTCGCACGGCAAAAAGGCGTCGTTGGCGTCTGATCTCAACATTTTTGAAAACATCATTTTCAAAAGTTTGATTTTTTTGCATGTTATTTTGTGAATATTAGGTGGCTGACTCACGCCGCGCACTTTAGTAGTCGTACCAGGTGGCTGATTCACGCCGCGCACTTTCGTAGTTATACTGTACCGCATGCACGCGTGCGGGCTGGTTTGCCTATGCTCGCAACGCACGGCTCCTTATGGCCCCGTGCGGGTAGGCAATCCGCCTCCTGCACTCGTGCATGCGGGGCAGTATAACTACGCAAGTGCGCGGCGTGAATCAGCCACCTGGTACTGTTCCGCACGTACGCGTTCGGGTATGTTGCCTACTCGCACGGGGCCACCCGGAGCCGTGGGCAGAGAGGATTGGCAAACCCACCCGCACCCGTGCATGCGGCACAGTATAACTACGAAAGTGCGCTGCGTGAATCAGCCGCCTCGTATTTTCCGGAGCACCACAATGATGACGTGCTTTATCTCTGATTCAAACAGCGGGAGTCCTGATTCAGATCGAGTGCAAAGCGTGGGCCAAGAACATCGGCTTCGACCGCAAGGAGCGCGTCGGGTCGGTGCACTTCGAGCTGATGATCGACTAGGCGTCCGTGTCCAGAGGTCGTCCGTCCGTGTCGGACCGCCTGCACCCGCCCGCCCCTCCTGCCGCGCGAGAAGTCCCTTTTCTATCACTGCCTCGAACCCTCGTGGACTCTCCCGCGGATCCCGCCTGCTGTCCAGCGCAGCAGGTGTGACGCAGGCGGGAGGAGCGCTGCAGCAGATCTCTCCACCCCCGAGCCCTCACCGCCCTTCTTCGGCCCACCCCTCGGCCCCCCGGCAGCGCAAAAGCTTGCGCGACTGGCGCCAGCCAAGGTGCAGCTGTGGAGCCATGGTGTCGGCCGAGATGTGTGGGGACATCCCCGCGTCGAGGCGCCAAACATGCAAAACGTTTTCCTTCGCCCTGAAACAGGTAGCGTGTGTTCTATAAGGCACGTTCGGATGCGTACCGTTTTTATGTTGTTATTTTAAATTCAACGGTACTTCTCCAGCTTTCCCTTTTTCCGTCCTTTTTAAAATTTGGCTATACTTACCGATGATAAATACGTCTCGAAAAGTCTCGACAGAGACTATAATAAAGACATGGACCAACCCTGATGGTAAATTGATTCAATGAAATTAAGATTAAAAATTTCTCCATAGAAAGGTGCCTCTTAAAAATCAAGCTAATAGAACACCTTAGAACATACGGGAAAACTGCAAACGAATCTTACTTGACGTTTTTGTTCATGTTTGTTCTGTTATCAAAATTTATAATTAACTTAGTGTAAATATGGGTATGAATTGTACTTCTTGTACTCTTGAATAAATCATTGGGACAATCTTGTGATAGCGGTGCAGTGTAGTATTTTGTTCCAACCTCGGACCTGGACTCGGAATGACACTGGGGTGTCTCCACTCCAGTCCAGCGGGTGTCACCTGGAGGGTCAACTGCAGCTACCTCAAGCACCGAGTACCTCTAGTACCGAGAGGTCGCGCTGCACCGTGACTGAGTGACACACTGAAGTTTACATCGCGGCCGTTGAAGCGCCACCGGCCCAGCGTCGCGAGACTCGCCCCGAGCGCCCGCCGCGGCCGCGCCGCACCGCGACCGTATGCCTGTCCTTGTTGCTCTTGGGTCTCAGGTGCGCGGTGGCGCGCGTGCGAGAGAGAGAGGGAAGGCCGCGGGACGCCCCGCCACCCCGCGCCCCGCCGCCGCCACCCACCCCCACTCCACTCTACTCCCGGCGCGCGGACGGGAGAGGGGTGGGGGGCAGCAGGGGCAGCGAGCCGCAGCCGCAGCGCGGAGCGTGGATCTGGCACCTACGCGATAGGGTCGCGTGGAGTCGGCCGGACGGTTGGAGTCGGCGAGGAGCGGAGCACCAGCAACAGCGTCGTGAGAGGTTGCCGCGGCCGCGCTACCGAGTGCCGAGTGCACCGTAGTGGAGTGGGTGTGGTCACCGTCAACATGCAGACCAAGCTGGAGCAGGAGGACTCCGTCCAGGAGTTCCAGGGCTTCTTGAAACCCGCCGAAATACCTGCCCTGCAGCGATGGAAGGAATTCTTCTACAACAAGGAGGAGGGCACAGTTATGGGCCGGACGGGCTTGAGTTGGGGTGAGTAGTGGGTAGTACTCGAGTACCTGCTACCTGGTACTTGACGTACTCGTTTTACCTTCCGAGGAGGAACCGAGCCCCTTAATGGCGTACGCTGCCGACCGCGAGACGGCCAACACACCCGGTGGCACCTGAGGCTTTTGACACCTGTATGTTTTGATGCGCACCTGCGCCCCCTAACCTGTACGGGCGGCCGCCGAAGCTATGGGCGGGACGGTCAGACGGGTGCGGCTAGCTGCTTGTGCTTTCAAACTAAACTTCAAGGGCAGTGTAGAATGCCAGCTGGGTTCTCCGATAAGAATAAACTTGGCGGCTGCCACGGCCCTGGGTTGAACTATATTCCTGGATACATTCATCCTGAATTATGTTGTTACGGGTAAATATTGATATTGTATGTAATTTAATCAAATGAATAGTTTCTGAATAGTTTCTTTGTATCAATATTTACTACACTTGTAAAAATTTACATGCTGAGTCTCAGGGGCAGTCTTATGTGTAACCCTGTACTCAACATGTTAATTAGTTTTGTATACGGAGCCTGCACTGTTAGAAAAATGTGACCTGACCGTTATTGTCTTAGCCAAATGCTAAAATTACCTTAGAATGTTTTGGGTAAAATAATTTTGCCACAGTTGTAGTGCGTGTTTCTTTCAGTTAATCCACAATTTTCACAAATTTTCTTCCAGTTCCTCCACTTTGAGGCACTTTCTTCAGCTTCATTTAGAGCACATTCCAGTCATGTCTGTCCTCCCTTTAGTTTCATGAAGGGAGTGGGATTAATAGTGTTGGTTTGAATGGGTAGAGTTTTAACTACCCCTCATTCCCCTCCCCTTCCTCTCTCCCCCTCACTCACACACACCCATGGGGTAGGAGGCAGGGGTACTTGACCTCACTGCTTACCCCAGTCCCTACTTTTATACATTACTAGAAACTGAACGAAAAGGGAAGCAGCCTAAGTCCTCTGGCTTTGGCGAGGCACCCATGCAGGTCATCTGCCTTCTGGTCTGAGGAAGGGGGTGGGGGCTAATAGTTGGAGAAAAGGGGGCTGAGGCTAAAATAGGGATGGAAAGAAGGGGTGAGAAGAGCAGAAGGGGGGGGGGGCGTAAGACGAAGGGAGACCGCCGCGACGGTAGCCCATAGCGCCAACCCTCACCCCCTCTACTGGGCTGGGACGTTCAACAAGGGGTGGCAGACACACTCACTGGCTGTGCGGGCCGTTGGCTCCAAGCGCCACCCACCCCCAACCTCATCCCCATCTCCATCCCCGCGCGGCCGCCGCTCCCCCGATTCCTAACGTCACATCACTAGAAACACGAAGACGGCTGGACTGCAAGGTCCCTTAGACTTCAATTATTTAATTTTTTGACCATCCTATCTGCACAGCAAGGTCCTTATGCTAACAGAAAATAGACCAGAACTTAATACCTTCCACCTGTGGTTTTGTTTTCGCGGACCACGACGACCGCCTGTGGAGCTCTGAACCCTTGGGCGGCTCTGCCGACCACGCCCCTGCCGCCCTGTTCTGTTCAGTTTACTCAAGGGTTGTTTGTTAGCGAGGCTCGTGGGAGAGGGAGGGAGGGGTCTCTGTGCTGCTGATGGAGGGTGAGGCCTGCTTCTCACAAGCGTCCCGGCAAGGAGCCCACGCCCCGCCAAGGACGCCGCCAGCGTCTCCAAGGCCATCGGCGGACTGATCGCGTTTCGCAACCCTGTCCTCGCCCCGCCACGCCGCACCGCACGGCCAGTGCTTGCATCAGCGAGAGCATGAAGAGGCTCGGGAATATATTGTCCTGCTGCGGCGGAGTCTGAGCCCAAATAGGGTCTACGGGGCTGCATCCCTAACGTTTTGCAGGGAAGCGCCCCCGGGGAGTTCTACTGTCGACGGCATACATGAAGTACTCGACGGAGGCAGTGAGGGTGCCAGGACGGCCCCGCGCCTCGCTTCCAGGGGCTGCTGCTGCTGCTGCTGCTGCTGCACGACGGGGTCCAGATCCGGAGGGATCCGGTTTGAGCCAGACCGAGCAGGCCGGGAGCGAGCACTGGCCCGCTACACCCCTACTCTGTGTCTCCACCCCCACCCCAGCGGACGGAACGGGGTGGAAAGACGAGGGATGGCAAGGGAGAGATGGAGGGAGGGTGGGTGTGCGATGCGGTGGGTTGGGTTTGGGTAGCATTTCTCCAGGGGGAGAAGCCAACCCACCAACCTCTCCAACCCGATCACCATGACCTGCAGGTTACTTGCATGCCCCCCCCCCTTACACAAAACCCACTTTACATATATATATTATATTTCAGACACCTATGTACAGGGAAGACTCGTGTCGACTGTCCTGCTCTGTCCAATACCAAGCAGAAATTTACACTTCTAATGCTTTTCTTCCCTCCTTATTTGGCACTGGAACTCACAAGCATTAAAATAAACTAGGTCTTCTTCGGAGAGTGTCTGGCAATTTGATCTGTGCATGGGGGTGGGGGGATGGACGCACCAAGATTAATGACCTTTGTACACAAGAAAATTGATTCTGTCATTATATTCTTAACTTTTTTGGTTGGTTGCAGGAAAAATCATCCTTTTTTACGTCATTTTCTACTCTGTACTGGCAACTCTCTTTGCCATAATGTTATGGGTATTTTACCAAACTCTGGATCCTCGTATACCCAAATGGCAAACAGAGGGATCATTAATTGGAACTAACCCAGGTATTGAATTGTACATTTTTTGTGAAATGTGTTTACCATGTGGAGTTATTCTATATATTTCTTCTGCTTGAAGGTCTTGGATTCCGTCCTATGCCTCCATTTATTAACGTTGAAAGTACGCTCATTACTTACCGAGGCACTGATGCAGAAAACTACAGATATTGGAAAGACTCGCTTGTTGAGTTTTTGCAAGGTGTGTACTGTCTTTCTTCATGGTATTCAGTTAATTTATTTGAATACAGTTGTAATTCATTTGTGGTGCTCAACAGTGTACAGGAAACCTGGTCTGACTCCTGGTCGTGGTCAGAACATCTACAACTGTGACTATGACAGGCCTCCAGGAAAGGGACAGGTGTGCGATGTTGATGTAAAGAATTGGTCACCATGTACTTCAGAAAATAATTTTAACTATCATAAATCTGCACCTTGTATTTTCCTGAAGCTTAACAAGGTAATATTCCTACCCTCTTTGAAGTTTGTTTAAATTTTAGATGCAGCAATTTCAATGTCCATCTCTTTTTCTTTTAGATTTATGGTTGGGTTCCAGAGTTTTACAATGATACTAATAATTTGCCTGAGAAGATGCCAAGAGATCTTAAACAACACATCTGGGAAGTAGGACGAAACAGCACTCTGAGGGTATAGCTAACAGATAATAATAGTCATATAAATGTCTACTAAACCCTGTTTTCAAAAATACCATATCTGTATTATTTGTGTTACAGCTGAATACCGTATGGGTCAGCTGTGAAGGTGAAAATCCTGCTGATGTTGAACATATTGGTCCAATAAGATATATACCAGGTTTGAGAGGGTTCCCTGGATACTTTTACCCATATGAAAACTCTGAGGGCTATTTGAGTCCAATAATGGCAATCCATTTTGAGAAACCAAGGAGTAAGTGTTAAACTTCTATATATTCTTAGTAAGATTTGTAGTTTTAATTCTTTCATTAATACTTTTATTATTTCTTTATATTTAGCTGGCGTTCTTATGCAAATAGAGTGCAAAGCATGGGCACGCAACATCAAACATGATCGCAGAGATAAACTAGGCTCAGTGCATTTTGAGCTGCTGATTGATTAGAGGTGGCAGGACAAACTGATGTGCCAGGTGTTGTATGGATCTCATTTATTTTTCCTGAGATCTGTGTCCTGGGAAGACAAAGTTCTGAAGCTGTAAAGTTTCACTGATATTCCCATACTAGACTAGTGTGTTTATTCTTCAAAATACTGATGCCCTCTGTTTGAGCCTGCGTTAGTCGGCATATCCATCCAACAGTAACTGCATGATAAATACCCCAACTCTTACATTAACACGTTGAGTCCCAGAGGGGGTATGAATCGCGTGTTATTGTGACCATACATGTGGTCACGTGGAACTCAACGTGTTAAGCAATTTTATTACCGATCTATGAAGTCTTTTTTGTATTACTTGGCAATATTTGCTCATCTTTTGTCTATACATTTTATCATGGTGCTTGATTTTACCCATGAACAGTTTTTATTAAAAACCTTCCACATTGTAAGATGCACTGCCATAACTGAAGTGTAACTTAGCAGTGATTATTTTCTCTCATATCTTTTGATATGCATGCGGATTTTGTACTTGCATCTTTTTTGAAGATGTGTTTTAAATTTTTTGGAGGATATACTTAATTATCTTGTTCATCCCCTTGCCTCCCCCTTATTCCTTTCTTTCTCATTGCTTTCAGAGGGACTAAACTCTCCTCTTCCAGAGACTTGAATTGTTAGTACACAGTAGATCATTAGAGCTTAAATTTTTGTATTTATTTCATTACAGACAATATGTTGTCATTTAGTTGAAATCCATTTTGATTGATACTAAACTTTTTAAATCAAAGCAACCTTTAACATTCCTACACTTAATCTGTAACTTTTGTGAAATGAATGTGATAATTTTAGCTGTTATCTTTTTTGTGCATTGTTTTATTTTCATAAAATCTCAGTCTGCCATTTAGAAAAAATTTCAACTCTTTGTTGATAGACATCTATTACACAGCAGATCTGGTAAAATATTTTAATTCTGTATTGATAATTGTTTCATTTTTTTTTACTTTTTTAAAATGCATCGTCAGTTTTAGTGTATAGTACCATTACTTTTGTACTTGGTATTTTGGATATTGTCAGTCATATTCCATAAGTATGTTATCAGTATAATTTTTTTACTATTTCTCAAAATTATGCTGAACAAGGTATGCTCTGTCCATTGAGATTATCGTGTTACTGAATCTGTTATTGCAGTGTTTGCCTCTTGTCCTAAGAGTAACCTGCTAATTTTTCTACCTTTTTAAATCCATTATGAGTATGTTTTGACCAAATTGCTTGACGAACCAATTACTTTAGTGGATACATAGCATAGATCTCTGTTCTTTTTTTCACGTAACTTTTAATAATGTATTTGTCTTACGATGTGTGTCATTATTTGTTGATTTGTGCTAGGCATTTTTGTATTTTTTTTCATGCAGTAAGCAGTATTAGTGGCATTAATTTTAGATGGTCATATCACGGAATCTCAGATAAATGAAATATAAGCTAACTTTTCAAATATCACATGGTAGATGGCCTAAGTAAACTCTTCCTTTTGACTGAGCCAACCCATTCTACTCAAGCTAAGTGGTATTTTCTATGAAATGGCTTGGAATTATTTAATCTAGTAATTTACTTGATTTGCTTATCTCAGAAAGAGAGCTACTTGTATGTGCTGTCTGGTATGTGTGCAAGTAGAACCAAGAATAATAAGTACACTTTGGTTTTACAGATTGACTTTGAACTGAAATAAAATTGGAGTTTTTGTGCTACTGAGTTACATGTTTCCATTTTTATCCCAATTCGCCAGTAGCGCCGAATGCATTAAAGTGCGCCGAAAATGAGTTAGTTTTTTATGCGGTTGCAAAATCAGCGCTGATCCCACACATTCACACATGCCCTCACACACTCACGAAGCCTCAACGACACGAATGAGAACTTCATGAATGTATACCCTCAACTCCAACCAGCAACATAAAGTTGTCTTTTGCGAGAAAGGGTCTCACCTCTCTCAAGCTCTTGCATCTTGAGAAATAAGCTTGCATCGTACCCTATCTGAGGGAGGTATGCAGTCACCACACTCGCTCTTTGAATCAAGCGGGTAAGCGGGTGATCCGCCGGAAGCACTGTGTATGAAAAATTCCACAACTCACAAAAATGGGGGTGGATTTGAAATTTGATAACAGAAAAACATAACCTGTAAAGTTCTGAACTATTGTGTGTTCTGACTGCCTCTCAAATTCATCATGAAAGAGTGGAATGACATTAGTTATCGGGGCAGTAGATATCCACTTCAAGCAAATCTTACCATTTTCTGGATATGTTCTGTTTTGTTTTCGTTATACATTTTCTTACATGGCTTCTTCCCCATGAAAACTGTCGTTGGAGAATTTGCTGTTAAAAATGACATTCCATCAACAATTTTGAATTTTAGGTTTGTAGAATTTCTTTCTTTTTGGTGTTTATTTTCTGGTCCATATGATTTCTTAAAGCACTCAATTTTTGGTAACAGTATTGACAATGAAGTTTTATATCGAAGAAGGAGTGGCCGCTTTGTATTTGTACTGATTGATGCATTTCGTTGGGACTTCTTGGACAATCCAGAGCATATGCCTTATCTATTTGAATTACAGAAATCAAGGAAAGCTTCTCTCCTAACAGCCCGTTGCCATCCTCCTACAGCAACCATGCCCAGAATAAAGGTAGTAATATTAAATTTGCTATATATCTTATCTACATTTATCTGATATTGCTGATTTTAATTTGATTTCATATTTTTCCCATTGAAGGCACTTATGACAGGGACAGTTCCAAACTATGTTGATGTTATTTTAAATCTGGGTAATGATCAGGTCACAGAGGATAACTTAGTTCACCAAGCTGTTGAAAATGGCTTGAAAGTAGTATTTTATGGCGATGAAGTATGGCTTCATCTATTCCCTGAAAAATTTCTGCGAAAGGAAGGAACTACATCATTTTTTGTATCAGACTATAGTGAGGTAATTTTGTTCACATTAAACAGTAAGTGATCTTAATATTTAGTTTTTCGATGTTTTGTTTTACTGAGGTGTTATCTTTAAAAGGTTGACACAAATGTTACTCGACATATTGCTCCTGAAATGAAAAAAGGTGATTGGGATATTCTCATCTTACATTATCTTGGTCTAGACCATATAGGGCATCTAGCTGGACCAAGTAGTCCCCTAGTACCGTTTAAATTAAGAGAGATGGATGAAGCTATAAGAGAGATTCATGAAAGTCTTCAGCAGTGGGTGCGCATTGAATTGCTTTTCACTTTTGTTATCTATCTATCTTATCTATTCACGTGTAATTTTTGTATTTTATAATCTAGGATTATGAACACCCCGAAGAACCGTCATATTTGGTTATTGTGGGAGACCATGGAATGCATGACTTAGGTAGTCACGGTGGAGCTACCCTAGGGGAAATCCTTGTTTCTCTGATTGTGATTGAAAATGTGGCTCTTAATTATTCCATTTCAGAGTAAGCAAACCTGTTTAAACAGTGCATTACTACCAGTATTTTACAATTCTTTTTAAAATTCCTGAATAATTCTTTTTAAGAAATTCAAATTTTACGAGACCAGAAGTGTCCCAGATTGATGTCACAGCCACACTTGCTGTTCTTCTAGGTCTACCAATTCCTAAGTTAAGTCTTGGAGTCTTGATACCATCTGCTCTCAAAAGACTTACTGATGAGCAATTTTTATTTGGTCTGGGTTATAATGCTCAGCAGGTATCAAGTCAATTCATCTTGGCTGATCCAGATGGCACCTCAAAAGGTATAAAGAACCTTAATTTTTTCCTTAGCCCCATTGGGATGTAAAAACTTAAGTGTAAGTTATTTCTTTTCAACTCCACCTCATTCTCCAACAGATTGCTTTAACATGTTCCTCCGAGCAAAAGAGGCTCACGTGTCTTGGCTGAAGAGTAAGTCAAACACCCAAAGAGATCTTGCCAAAACTTTGTATACCAATGCAACTCAACAAATGAGCTCATTATTAGTGAAGACTTTAGTTACGTTTGACATGTTTTCATTAGGCATTGGATGCTTCACATTTATTCAGGTTTAATTTTTTTTTTTGTTTACTTACTTTTGTATCATGATTTATTAGAGTTCTTCCAGGTCTGTTAAAATGTTTTTATCTTTTTCTATCTACAGGTTTTACTATCTTTATTATATTCTGTAATAGTAAAAAGAAAAGACATTTTTCTCAAGTCAAGGGGAGAAACATCTGGCATTTTTACCACTGGTATAGGTTTATTTGCTTTTTGCATACTGTTCAGTTGCATATGTAGTTCTTTGTTTCCTATCAGTGTAGCATATTTGATTTTTGCTACCCTCTCTCTATTTTTCATTGGACTGCATTGTTGGATATTGTGTGTTTGGTTTAATACATGTCAGGTAAAGTTTTTAAAATGTGTGCTTTTTCAGTGTTGGGGCTCATATCATTTTTCCTTTTTAACTTTTAAATCTAATGCACAGGTAAAGAAATTCAGAAATATCTCAGTAACAACAACTTTTTTGATAGTGGGATCTCTTTTGCACACTATTAGTTTGAGTGCATCAAGCCTCATAGAAGAGGAGCATCAGACCTGGTATTTTCTATGGATCACATTTATGTTAATTTTATTCTTTTCATCAAGGTAGGACATTTTAAGCTATCCTTCCTACAAAAACTATTACAGTTCTATAAATTATTCAACAAATTTAAAACGAATTGTTTTGCAGCTTTTCTGACCCAAAGTTCAGTTTTCATCAATTTCAACTATTTAGTATCATGTTGGGTCATCGTATTCTTCGTAAACTAAATCAGACAGGGGACAAGTGGGCTTCTCTCCCTGACATAGCTGATTGGCTAGAAATGACTGATAATAAAGTCATCCTGTCTTACGTTTTTAGTTTTGGTAATGTTTTGCTTAATTTGCTATAATACCAGTCGTTACTGCCGAATGCTGACTTACAACTTTTTCATTTCCACCTTCCAGGTTTGGTTGCAGTGTGGTTTAGTTTGCATCGGTTAAAATGCTTGAACAAAACTTCTGACAAAGTTCTCCATTTTCTTGCTATTTTGTGTGTATTCCTTTACCGGAGTACAGTTGGTGATTTGTCACTTTCCTTTATTCTTGGTGATCCAAGGTATGCTAAGTAGTTGTACGTGAGCCCGGGCGCTTTGATAGTAATACTACAGTAATACCATAGCACATCAGTACTACAGTAATACCATAGTTCAGCAGTACTACAGTAATACCATAGTTCAGCAGTACTACAGTAATACCATGACCATGACCATGACCATGACCAGTAATACCATTACCATCTAATCAAAACAATTACAACTTATCACCCCAAAAGGCCTAATGATCCCTAGGGAGAAGGTCGGGAGGTTCCGGTTTAAAAAAAAAAAAAAAAAAAAAAAAAAAAAAAAAAAAAAAGTACTACAGTAATACTATAGCATGTATGCAGGTGTGCAAAGGCAATTGCCTACACACTATGCAGTTGATCTATTTAAAGTGACGGGAGATTCTGCCTTTTACCTGATGGGATGGGTATTCTGTTTTTATTTGATTGTTGTTTGGGGTCAGTGTTCACAAGTTTGTCCTTGTTACAGAGGTGTACGAATAGTGCAGCTCTTCTGGCTGATAAATGGTTTGTTGCTTCTCAAATCACTCAGGAAGCCTTCGCAAGTACAAATTATCAAGGGTTTGATTTCTGTATGGACTCTTGCCAGTGCATTACTGTTCAGACCTTGCAATGTCATCCTCATTCCCTACTTCACACTCTCCAGTTTGTTCATTTCATCTGTTATGAAGAAAACTGTGGACTGTTGTCTTGCCCTTCTATGGCTGGGCAATGTAGCTTTCTTTTATCAGGTAAATTTTTAAAAGTGGTAAAAATTAAAATCTTACCCCCTTGTAGCTGTAGCACCAGTTTTTTTCTGTTCTGTAAATGTTTTGCAAGCATTCTAAGAACTATATGTGCTCCAAGGGTCTAATCTAATATTCTAACATAATATTTACATTCTTCTAGGGTAACTCCAACAGTTTATCCACTATAAATGTTGCTGCCGGCTACATTGGAGCTGACTATCAAAATATTTTTGGAGCAGGGCTCCTTATATTTATTCACACGTATTGTTTCCCTGTTTTAAGTACATTGCTCCTTTTCTTGAGGTCAACTAGTCAGACTGATTTTATTCAAAGGTAAATTACAAAGCCTAGTGCCCAGCATATATGCATTCATGTTGAAATTTTCACCTAATGGCAGTCTTCTGTTTTAGGAAACAAGATATCATTTCCACTTTGCATGTATGTTTCCTGCATCGTTTGCTTCCCTTGTGTGCATACTGCATCATAGTTACTCTGCAACGACACCATTTATTCATATGGTCTGTTTTTGCTCCAAAGCTTTTGTATGAGGCTGTTCATTCTGTGATTTCATTTAAACTTATAGCGGTAGGGTGTGTTCTACTTTTGTTCTGTGATAAAGAATAAGATAATAAATTATATGCAATTTTTTGTGCTATGTACCTGGTTGACTTTATATGAAACAAATTTAATATAAAATCATGGATTGCTGGATTCAAATTTATCAAACCAATTGTTAAATTTGCAGAACACAAGCAATAGTTTACCTTAACATTTACCCTGGACAAAATATTCAAAATAATCAAGACTGAATATGTAAAGGTCAGATTTGTATTTTTCTACATTGAAGTCATACATGTCTTAACAAAGAGGACAAAGTCAGTTGGTTCAATTTTACATAAAGCAGCTCTAAAGAAACATCTAACATTCCAGTTCAAAAATTGTAGGTAAAATTTAAAGGCAGGTTCAAGTGAAATGCTGGATCCCCAAGTTGCACATAATAATTCGACAAGCCCCTCTTTCATACAAATTTAGGGATTATCCTATGCACTGAAATGTGATGAAATCGAGGATGTAATGCTCTGTGCCATTTTCTGTAAATTAACAATAAGCAATCTACAGTTAATTCTCTACAGCAGGTTGGTCAGAAAGTGAGATTATACACTAAATTTGTTGACAATTTAATACTTTAATAATTACACTCATTACTTAAAGTTGGTAAATTAAGAATGCCTGAAACCCTGACGTAGGGAGCAGCACAGTAGATGCACTTCGGAAATGACTTGGGGAGGGGGAGGGAAATTTCTCATCGTGCCGGTTAGTAATTACCGATTACTGGAGTGTAGAAATCCATGGATAGGAAAGTGTCAATGTCCATCATCTGAAGTAGATTATCGTAAGAAATTGTACTTAATCTAACCACTTACAGCACTACAGACGATAGTTTTCTTTTAATTTAGAAACGAGTCATTTCACAGGAAAGAAGATAATTTTATTCTTTAGAAAAGTTAAAAACACAGAACAATTACATGGTTTATTTTGTTATGAATAAATTTATGGTTCAGAGCAAAACAAACTTTGATGAGGGCAAATGCGACAGCTTACTTCACAAAAGCACTTGGATGATAGCCCCAGTTTTACTTCCACACAATTGGAGCTAATTTACATTGGTCTGGTCCAGAGGCTACCTCAACCAGTGGTAGAATTCCTTCATGGAAAACTTGCATGTACATAATGAGCAGGATAATTTCAAAAATTCACCGACATTAAATGCAAGAAAGCAACGAAGGAAACCTTGAGATCAATAATAACCAGACTACAAGAACACTGGACACAATTTATTTATCAGATGGTAACAAAGAGGCGCATGATTCCGTATTGTAGGGCTCACACACAAAGAGCCTGTTCCCAGCTACTCCGGGATTGTGCTGTTGCTTAGTAGCCAACAACAGAGGCTTCCTGCATGAGCACGCCACACTGTGCTAAGAAAATCTAATAGCTGAGATTGAAAATGCTACAAGGTTGAAAAAGTGGAAATGAGTACAGGAAATGTGTACCAAAACATGCTTATAGCATGCCTATCACACTTCAATGTCAAGTTAATTTTAATTTGATTTTCTCAAGCTACTTTCAACATGCCAATATCATTTCTTGTGCCAGGCCAGGAGGAACGGCCAGCACTTGCACAAGAGAACCAAACAACACCTCCTATGAAACGGCGCCAAGATTGAAAATGCAGACCATTTGAAAAAAGAAAAAAAAAAAAGATAAAAGTTCCAATTGATAGGAGACTTAGGTTTCACAAAGGTGCATTACAGAACTAACCTCTACAGATTACAGCTTAACTACCAGGTAAGTCAGATTGTACTGGCTTCGGCCAAATAATAAGTCAATCTTAACTGGGTTGCTGGCTTTAAGTACCAATAAATAATTATGATTCATTACAAACCCCACATTCTAAATGGGAGATAAGGTAAACAAGGGAAAAGGGGAAAAGTAGGGAAGGGAGAGGTAGGGTGAGGTAGAGTGGGGTGGGCAGCATCTGTAATACTTCACAGTAAATGTGATGGAATGATTCATTCTCGAAGAGAATCAACTAGAATCCAATAAGCGAAGAAAAAGTCAGGCCATCCTAAATTACTCCTGGAATTCAACAGGAAAAAGATTCTTTTAAGCGACTCCATTCTTTTTATTTTGCTGGACTTGGAGCTAACAAAGTGGAAGAAAAGCATAAATAAGGAGGGTAGAGCGCTCTACAAGTCATTTAATATAAAACTTAATGTCTGGAGTCTGTAGCATAACTTATTGAAAGCATATAATGGAACATTTTTGAAAGCCCACATGACCCCATTGATTCTTAAAGCCCCCTTAACAATTTTATTTTATGTTTTGAGTTCAAAAGTATAGGCCGGTGAGAGTAACAACTTCAGAGACTACCAGAGTACATATACTTTCATTTTTAAAATTTAGATGCCGTAAGTACAATTTCATTATTTTCTTAAGTTTTACCAGAAAGGGGGCTTCAATGTTGCATACAGATAGAACTCTTTAAACCTCACCCTAATGTGACAATTTCAGACCAAATTGTTTGACTGAAATTATCACTCTACCCTCCTTAAGAGCTTACCAATATCACACAAGAAGACTATTGTGTTAAAATATGTGACAAAGACAGATTACAGAAACTGAGAGGGCCACCACTTGATCAAAATAAATGCATGTGAAGCAATGTCATGAGATGAGACACCATTTAAAATAATTTTTTAAAATCTCACTTTTAGCAAATTATATCACAGAATGGACCAACTCCAAATAAGGGGATACTTGAACTGTCTGCATTGCAGAAAAAACTTGATCCACTCATTTATCATTCATTTTCCAACAGATTGCACATTAGCTCAACAAAAGACCTCAAATACATAGGGCATAATGAAAACAAACAGAAGTCTCCTGAAAAGGAAGAGCAACTGGAGCAGTTTATGCTTCCAGGAAACTTATGCTAAGGATACAGACACATAAGCCCAGCATGCCATTCCCACAGAAAACCAATGCAACTTCCCAGATTCTTCTTTCTTCTCAGAAGGCCTCAGCTTAGTATATTTATTAATAAATGGCCCATAAAATTAAATTTGAGTTTGTTTAATTTATTTATTTAATAAATACAAAATTGAGGTTTGAATTTCACACTGCTGAAAGCCACCATAATTTTTAAAAGCCTAAATTAAAATCAAATTAACAGCACAAATACCCAAGTCCGGCAATGACAGCCCCTAGGATTGAAGTTGGAATTTGAGTCGAATATTGGCAGACAGTTACAACCCCCTCCCGGGAAAACAAAATAATAAAGAAGTCCAAGTCCTTCCGAAGCCCTTCAAAGCTGGGCTTGATGGCGGTAATACGTTTCACACAGACCACAGGCGCACAATATGGTAGTCACTAGTTCTACCACATTCCACTTAAGTCATACACACAAGATGATGTTACGTGCTTCATTTTAAACGCTTGTTCGATTTGTGTGTTCAGTCACAGAATTATGACACGTCCTGATCTTCAACATCCTGCAGTTGTTCCTTAGTTTCAGTTTCACCTGCAAGGCAAGGGAGAAGATGCTTGTTAATTCATACAGATAGTAAAGTACAAAAAATACTTAATGTTAGGCTTCGGCATGAAATTAAAGTAACTACAGATCATAAAGAGCAACAAATGAAGCCTGAGAAACATGCAATACATAGAAGGAATACCAGAACAGTTTAACTTCAACTGAGCAGAAGATAGAAACTTTCATGCTAGGTCTCAACACTAGTACAATCAAGTTAGAAACAAATTAAAAAGAAAGCAGGTAAGTTAGGTAAGTTAAGTTTCTTTCACCCAAACATTAATAAATTAAAATCAGAATGCAGAAAGAATGATCAGTCCATGCATCCACAAGGATCCTAGGCTGAAGGGAAAAAATAGAAGAGAGCCAGTTCCAGAGCAAAGCAGCAAAGCAAGAACATTTTTTTTTTCAACTCTACAAATGTTAAAGCCAGAAAGAACAAAGAGCTGTCCCAATAATCCAGGGATGAGAATTTACAAAATGTTCTTTGGTTTGGGCCCTAAAACTGCAATAAGCATAATTTTAGCCAAAACAGACAAACTACATAAAAATTTGAACAAAAATAAAACAGCTGAACTTATGAAACACATAGGACTGATCAATAGAACTGAATTGCAGAAATAAAGAAAAAATGTGACACAGCATGATAGCAATCCATCTGAAGTCAAACCGTACATTGGGCTGATTCCTCTGTGGGTTGCTCACCATCTCCCTGCATGTCTGAGGTCCACAAGGTAAGGTTGTCTCTGAGCAGCTGCATGATAAGGGTTGAGTCCTTGTAACTCTCCTCTGATAATGTGTCCAACTCAGCAATTGCATCATCAAATGCTGCCTTAGCCAAGCGACATGCTCGGTCAGGAGAATTGAGGATTTCATAGTAGAACACCGAGAAATTGAGGGCCAATCCCAGTCTAAAAGGAAAAAAAAATTATGAAATAAAAATATGTACCCCCCCAAAAGGCAGATCATTAAGTAATTACATACTAAATCAACTGTTGAGATGCTTACCTAATTGGGTGTGTAGGTGGAAGTTCAACCATTGCAATGTCACTAGCTGCTTTGTATGCAACTAATGAATTTTCAGCAGCTTCTTTCCTGTCATTGCCTACAGCGAACTCCGCCAAATATCGGTGGTAATCTCCCTTCCTATGAGGCAAAACATAGCATAATTAAATATTGGAATTATAGTTAGAGGGTAAAAAGAAGTTGACAAAATAGCTACTGACATTTTGTAGTAGAAGACTTTGGATTCACCAGTTGAGGCACAAGGAATTAAATGCTTGTCAAGCACACCAAGAATGTCTGAGCAGATATCACGAAGCTCCTTCTCCACCTGAAAATATCAAAGCAATTAGAACTAAACTCCATCCAAACTGGACTTGCAATAAAGAGGAATAACCAACCTGTGAGCGGTAAGTTTTAATCATCTCCAGTTTGTCTTCAGCACCCTTGTTTTCCTCCTTCTGCTCAATTGAACTGATTATCCTCCAGGAGGCTCGTCGGGCACCGATAACATTCTTGTATGCCACTGAGAGGAGGTTGCGCTCCTCAACAGTGAGCTCCACATCAAGGGAGGCCACCTTCTTCATGGCGTCAACCATTTCTGAAATAAATAAATTTTGGGACTCAGGACACCGTGACAACTGTTCAAGTAAATTAGACTAGTTCAGAAGCTTGTATGACAAGCATGAACAGACAATTTAAGAGCAAACCTATTCTCAACAGGAGAGGGTATTGCCATTAAATAAGTTTCTACATTTTTCCCCCATGTGTAGTTGAGAAAAGCTCTGAAGGGGGCTGCTTATTTTGTCAGTGGCAGTGGAAGAAAATTGGGAGGTTTCTGTATTTTATTAATATTTGTCTGCGCAGAACCGCGGTTCACAACCTGAACGGTGATCAGCGGGAGCCGAAAAGAAGGAGGGGGAAAGGGGGAGGGGGTAGGAAGTTTCTAGAAATGTCATGTTTAAATTGAAGACAGCAAAGAGGAAAGCACCGTTTCGGGAGTGCGGAAGCGTCGAGTATCGTCGTTATTAAATTTATAAGGCAAGTAAAAACAACAGTACTCATTGTTGTAATAATGAGAGAAAAGAACGAATGAGACGCGCGGAAGGGCTTGAAGGGGAAGAGGATGTAGGGAGGGGCACAGATCAATACACTGCGGAATCGGGTGGGAAGGGAAGAGGGGCAAGTGGGCGGGGTGAGTGGAGGGGAGGGGAGCGGAGGCGAAAGGGGAAGAGGGGGGGGGGGAGCGTAAGCCAACGCGTAACCAACTGTTAGCCCCTGCCCCTCCCTCCGGCCTAACCTCACTTAAAGTTCAAATGAATTTGGCCACAATCCATTGCCCATTTCCCGTCCAGAGCATAACAGGGAAAACAAAAGGAAACAAATGCCCGCGTGCAAATGAATTTGACGCACGGTGCGCCCGTCCTGAGTGCCGCACTTGTGCCCCGCGTCTTGCGACCGACGCGACGCCAGCACAAGTACCCGGCACGGCACACCTAGGCAGCACTTTGCCTCGAAGGACTTATCGGGAAAGGGAAATGGAGAGATTCAACCAAGCTGCGACGCTATCGGGAGATGATTACAACAAAGATGTGACACGACCTGACAGATAGTGGTGGAATCTGATAAAGACTAACAAGAAGGGTAGGGACTGAACATGACTGAGAAAAGGCTTCTCTTCTATCAACCATAGAATCCCATCCCTGGACACCTGCTTCAAGTGCTTCAGCTCAGCTCTCTAGGGCCCCAAGTTAGACGTCTGAATAGTTGGACAGATCAAGAGC
Source organism: Frankliniella occidentalis (assembly GCF_000697945.3). Taxonomy (NCBI): domain Eukaryota; kingdom Metazoa; phylum Arthropoda; class Insecta; order Thysanoptera; family Thripidae; genus Frankliniella; species Frankliniella occidentalis. The sequence goes on along the minus strand of NW_026267246.1, from coordinate 272,178 downwards.
AAGAAAGGAATGATGAGCTGGCTACTTGTACCCAACTTCCATGCTTCAACACAAATTGAAAACAGAAAGTACAGTGAAAACTATTAATTCAACAAGAAGCGTGTGGGGATGAAGAAACCAGTCTTACAGGGAATCCATCGCATGATGGGTAAAAAGTTGACCGAACTGATGCTTCACATCTATACCCATAGCTGGGCACCAGATTAAGGACATAAGGGTTTGGGGTAAGATGAAGGTACAATTTAAAACACAGGAAGGACAAACCAATTCGTAATATGTAGAAATTTCAAACAGTTCCTTGGCAGTGTCATTCTCCAGCTCAGTTACACGAGTAATGAAACCAAAAGGATTCTCAATGAGCAAGACCTTTTGATAGTTTGCACAATAACTAATAATATTTCAGGTAAAAATGTGATCTGACAAACCAAAAAGTACTGATTAGGTTTCAGAACTTTAATGTTAAGATGGACAGGGGGTGGGGGAAAGTTGACCTGTCAATGTGATAATTAGAGCAAACATGGATGAGACTTTCAGGTGTCACCACCCTTCATGAAACTGTTCAAATTCAGAGGATAAGTTGCTCGTGGACTTAAAACAAGTCAGGTTATAATATCAAGGTCAGAAGCTTTCCGTTTCGGCCAGCGGTGCCGAAACGTGATATAGCCTTAAACATTGGACATCTCTGAGTGTGCCAAAAATCGAGACGAGGTTAAGACTGGAAGAAAATGAGTTAACAGTGCGAAATGTATCGAATTTTCGTGAGTAACGAGGACAAAATGCCCGGGAAAACATGTATATTCGCATTTCAACACCTGGTGACGCATCGATCTTAGCCTGATCCCAACCTCCGCTCGGTGATACGGGCACACTAGCAAAAACAATTATTAGCCGAGCGTAAGGGGATGCAAATGAATTTTCGGCAACAAAAAGCCCAGCCGACGGTAAGGAAAACATTAGATACGCAGCTTAGGCTCAAAATTGAGGTTTTATCAATATCGACATTCTGACGGAAGGGACCCCAAGAGCCTCCTAGGCCCCTCGGCCAAGTCGGCAATTTTCACTACGGCATTACAACGCACATATACAAAATCTTGAAGGAATATTAACGTACCATCGTATCTTTCGGCCTGTTCAGCCAATTTAGCCTTGTACACATTATCCTCCCTTTCCGACATGGTGGATGAATAGGGATTTTGGACTCGATGCACAAGAGGACAAAATACACTATTATCTAAGATGGCCGCGCCCGCCAACACTGAAAGTAGTCCCGTGACTTTCGCGTACAAAGTGTCTACGTGCGCGCAGCGACGAGTCTTACGTCACGGCTCGTTGTAACTGCGGAAACGTTGAAGATTTTATATTATTGCACAACAACAATGGAAATTCGCCTCTAAAAATAATTCTGGCGAACAGCATACATATTTTCCTTCTGAATTTATTCCATAAACCATAAGTCTGGGAAAGAACCCGTTTCTTTGAAACGTGAGTCGCACTTCGTGCAGGGAAGTGCTGACCTCTGGTGGACGAGCTGTGAATGAGATGAATACCGTCATGCACCTCTCTGTCACAGTCACACACACACACACACGTCATTCATGTCATGTACGCAAATGCGACGGATGTACGCGATGCGTTCACAAGATAAATGAAATACTTCCCGTTTTATGTATAAAACAATACATATAATATAAAATAAAATTGCTTCTTAGGCACTATTGCCTACAGGATCAAAATGAATAGGCCATCTTTCGCAAGGAAAGACAGAAGGGAACACTTTTAAGAATCTTTTCATCACTCACGCAGATTGTTGAAGGATAGTGTCAAAATGAAAGGGAGAGGGAAAAATAAACTTTTAAAGGTACCATGTTTTTATTAAGTCTTCACAATGAGTATAAACAAATTGTATGCAGACGCATGGACTTCCACTGTTCTGTATAACAAAGCCTCTCACAGCACAAAACAATCAACTGTCAACAATAATTAATTTGCTTCCCGTCTTGTAAAAGACAGGTACAACAATTTAAGTCGTAAATACAGTGCGCTTGTCATGAAGAAAGCCACAAATTTCATACAGAAATTGAAAATGAGCTAAAATGCAAAATATCATCATTTAACATGATTTAACTTGTGGCTTAGAGGTAAGGCTGTCCAAAAGATATAAGACACATATAGGAATCTTTTAATAAAGCATCTCATTTCAACATATGTACAGAATAAAATATAAAACATTAAAAATACCTTGAACAACTGTCCAATTTTTTTTCTCTCTATCATTTGCAATTGTAACTAGAACATTTGAGAAAAGAGTATGGCTCACATAAGAGGACTATCGAAATAAAAACTCATCTCATTATCAGCATATGAAAGCAAATAAGCCATAAAAATGGTAGGATATTTAAATAACTGTTTTATATGAAAGTTCATTTGAACTTGATCTGCTGTATGGAAATTGACAGTACAGCTCACATAAAACATGGTATACATTATTTGATGACAATGATCAATGAATCACCAAATAACACAAGTTAACATTTTAAATTTAAGCTGAATTGTATTATGTACTTAGATTACTTTCAACTAAAGCAAATAAAAATGACAGAACAGCATTAAAAATATATGGAAATAATTGTTCTCTTCATACTCTCATATGCAACTGTTTTCAGTATAAGGCAACTAAAGCCACTCTAAACTTCATTAAAACCAACGTCAAAAAAAAGGCCACATTTAGTATTGTAATAAATATTTGGCGACTTTAGAAAACAAATACATCCAAATACACCTGAATTAACAATACTTGTCCTCCATATTAAAATGCAAAGCAAGAAAAAACAACACAATTTTAACAATGAAGCATACAGCACATTAAGTTTAAATCAGTTGACTCTACAAAATCTCCTCACCACAAATCTCTCCCAGGCGGTCTCCATTACATAATAGACATTTTAAGATCTAACAAAATATGGACACAAACATATTTGCAAATCATGATTTTACTAGAAGTCAAGTTAAAATCTCTTCAAAGAATACAGCTGTAATAAAATGTAAACAAATTCGATAGGTTATTTAAGTTACTTGCAGGTGTCAGGTGTGAATTGTTAGTTCTTAGACTTCTCATTACTAACTTAAAATCACAAAATGGTTTATCCAACATGATGAGTTCTCCTACATAAGAGGATAAATCAAAAAAGAATACTACTACTTAAGTACCAGGGGTCATGTTAGAACAAGTACAAAGATTTTCTAAACAAAATCTATAGGAGCCAAGCCACTTCTAGTTAAAGAGAAATACAGGCTACATGCTATGTATATGCGAGATATGATGTTTATTATCTATTGTTTTATAACACCATGGGGATCTGATATGCACATGAAAGCACTGATAAACTCTACCACTACACTAGTGACCAAAAACCCCGTTTTTGAAAAATAAATGCAAAGAAACTACCTAGGGAGGACAATCTCAAAGCCCTACACCAAGCCAGGACAAAAACAAAACAAAAACGGACACAGTTCCAGACAAGTGAAAATCAGCCTTTTACCTATAACTTGGAAGTATAAAATTTCTGAAAAAATACTGCAAATGTACATATTTTAACAAGAGGAGAGAATCACTAACAATTCTTAATAATAATATGCTACATACTACCTAAATGATGCTTCTCTGTGATTGTCCTAGCATGACTTCTGATACTTTTTTGAGCAAGTAAAGTACTGAGAAAATATAGAGACACAGCAGATGAAAATAAAAACAAACGTATTCACAAAGTTAACATACAGTGGTCTCTATTTAACAAAACCTATTTACAGAGTTCAAAATAAAGGACAGACATTTGTAAAAATTCCATAAGAGTACATCACTGCATGTTCCTAAATAGCCCTTCAAAGTTTCCCAAATCAAAATTACAATAGTGTTCATTTACATGCCTAGCTCTTAAATACAGTATTTACAAAAGTAGTCTTACAATCATAATGGTAAATGACTTCAACAAATGTGCAGTTGCTTCAGATCTGGGAGAGGGTTGATCAGCCTAAAAGCAATCAAATATTATAAATAAAAAGATTGAAGGGCAGATTAAAACAAAGTGATAATTCAATTTCAGATATACAAACCAACAGATGAAGTGAAAGATAACTAGGGAGTACCAAAAATGTCTGGACAAACATCCCACTGCTGTTTCTCTTTGCACACCCAGTAATTTCCATTGTAGATATGGCATATTTGGCCTGTCCAAGGCTCTTTTTCTTTCTTAAACCAGATGGGCTCATAGGGAGGGTACGATTGTCCTGAGAAAGTAAAAAAAATGGTCACTCAGGCTGTTTGGAAAGGAATACATCAAGAAAATGAAATTTATATTTTGTAAAAACAATGTACCTGCAGCAGATGCTGCCTCAGCCTCTGCTTCTCGTTTCCTTCTAACTGCTCTCTGTTTTTCTTCAAGTCGCACTTTTTCAGTATTTGCCTCATCCCACCGTTGACTTTCCATCAAACGCTGATCTGGTCTCAAACGAGAGTCAGTTGGTGCAACACCATCTTCTTCTTCGTTTAACTGACTTGCCAGTTCAGTGAAATTGTAATACTTCTCACTCTCAGGAAGAGGTTGACGGCGCTGCCATGCCACAATATAAGGTCCTGTACGATAGACAGGGTTGTTGCTGTCGCCTTCTACACTAGTGACAGGGGCAATCTCAACCTTATCATCCCATGTTCCAGTCACAATCCATTTAACATTTTCATCCTTGTCCATAACACAGCCTTTCACCTTGAGAAAATAATAAAATGTCACTGAAAGTTAATCTTAATGTCTAACAAAACCGAATTAACATTTAAATTGACAAAACATTTTACCTTTCTTTGGCAATCACGAGTGAAGTAACTGTATGGGATGTACTTCAAATGACATTTTATTCCATCTTTATGATTGATAATATCAGTGTCACCATGCTGGTCCACCCACAGTTTCCCGACAATGATGTTGTGCACAGTTGTTGTCACATTACGCCATGTGTAGTGGTTGCCTGATAAAAAAAAAATTAGAATTAAATTTCCATGTTTATTTTTCATAGTCATTTGTCATTTATACCATAACGTGAAAACTTGATAATACCTGAACTATCAAATTCCAAATGTGATGTGCCTAGAGGAATAATCTGAAAGTACTTCCCCCTAAACTTGGAAGTAACAGTAACTTCTTGAAATACTCGCCAACCCCTTCCTTCACAATACTGAGCAGCCATTGGTGGATGATGTGAGACCTAAGAGATTAATTTAGGAAAAAATTACTTAGCAGTGAACTTAAACATAAGCAGCAAAACTGCATTTCACTTAATACTGCTGTAAAAAAAACTAATTATGTATTTACCTGCTCAGAGATGGCCCTCCACCCTAAATCTGCCATTCTATCACATTCAAAAGTTTCACCCAGTAATGGATTGAAAGGTTTTCCGGTACGGTTACTAGTACTGGCATAGATGGATATCGTAAATGCAGCAACATATGCCATCTGTTCACATGGGTCACTGCATGATGCAGCCTTTGTCAAAATATCTGAATATTCATAGGACTCAGTGACACGTTGTAGCATAGAAAGTGGCTCACAGAAGTTGACCTGAAACAAACAATACAAAGTTGACTCCTATGCTATGAAAAGGCAAAATTATCACATTTCGAAAGAGAACGGATTTTTTTAAACTCACAGGAAGGGGTATCTTAGACAAATCTTTTCCTATACAATTTTTCATTATACTCCACAAATTGAGGGGGTAATTAGGCTTGTCTGGCACTCTTGTCCTACGCTTTCGTATAACAGCTGGCGGGGATACAGTGCCACTTGGAGAACTGCTAGAAGTACCAGCTTTGCTTGAATCTTTCTTGCTTGATGACTCCCCAACTTCCTTTTTACTTTGACTCGTCTGTAAGATAGAATAAACTTACTTGTAGCAGGGGAAAAAAAAGACTTGCTTTAAAATTCCTTACAACAAGTCAGTAGCAAAACTTACACCAGCCTCTGCATTGGTACCACTGCTAATGACAAGCACTTTGGTTTCCGAATTTTCAACATCACTGCTGGATCCAGAAGCTTCATCCTGACTATCACGTGGACCATTATCAGCTCCCTGTGGAATCAAACAAAATTGATTGAAGTAAATGTGTCAGAGGTATCTCATGAAAAGAAAGTTACATGACATTATGCCAATTAGAATGTTGGATGTTGGATGCTGAGAGCAATTCACAAAGACAAAGCCAAAATGTTCATGCAACACACCACCTTGAAAAGGAGTGTACAAACTTGTCAATAGTACTTCATACATAGCGCATTCCTCTGTAAATTGCAAATACCTCCTAATCCATGAGCTCAATACAGCAAAGAGGAAATCATACTAAAACATAAACATACTAAAAATAATTGACATTGTTTCCAAGATATCTAAAGTTTTTAGAGCAGAGCAAATTGAGACGTGAATACCCTTTAGGAAATCCAAATACAAGCAGTTGTGCATTGAAAAATGATAATATTTGTGTGCAGTAAGAGAAGATATAAATTTAGATAATTCACATCAAAAGCAAGGCAGCAGGCAACATCCATATTTAAAGCGCACGATAACCCAGGCAAGACCCATGTAGGGGAAGTATTTGGGATTATGATAAGATTGTAATCTGAATTTGATCCAACAATATCCTAATGGAAGATGTAAAACACACTGGATAAACCTAATCGTGATTTTTTTTTTACTGTGCAGTCACACTCACAAAATCATGGGGAATGGTAAGTGCTAATGCCAATCATCACTCAGAGTGAAAGCCAAGAACAAAAATGAATGCAAAAAGCTTGAACAGGGAAAATATTTTAAAGGGTACCAGTTAAAACACTTTGTACAAAAGAAAAAAAAAGGGGGGGGGGGAACAAATTTGTCACAAAATCAAGCTGAAGCCTTGTCAGTCTTGCAAAGAAAAAGTTGTGATGAGATCAGTAGCCAGATATGCAATGTAAGGCTTCTAAAGTATAAACACAGCAAAGATGATAAGTACCTTGATTCCAAGACTGTTAATCTGTGTTGCAGGAAAGCAAGACAATTTCAAAAGCATGAGGAACTCACAAGGTACTAAAGTCAAAAGGAGAAGAAAACAACTGCCCTCGAATGGTAAAAAGAGAAAAAGAGCCTTAGTAGATTTAATTGACATTCATGACACATCAAAGTTCTGACATACAAGTAAAAGAAACCTGAGTGACATAATATTTATCATTTCTGTAAAATCAGAACTGGAAACATTCTGGCTATGTCCACCATAAGTTATTTTAGTTTTTCCTTTGTTTATTCTAGCACTTTCATCCCGTATTCAGAGACTACAGACTACACAAAACTAACAAGAATACTGGTAGTTTGATTCACTATGTGACTATGTGTCAAATAGTACAAGGTTATACGGCTGAAAAATAGCTATCCCAAACTGTAACTTTACAAAAAAATCTTTTCCTTTGCAATTACAGAGCAGAACCCTTCCAATTTCACAACTGAATTATTGTCCTCTACCAATTCTCCCATTCATCATCTTTTTATTTTATTCTGAGCCAAGTGTGCTTTCATTATTAGGCATAAAATAAATGGCGCCAGCAGTCTTTGTTGGACCAAATATTGAGTGTAGTTATAGTATAAAACAAATTAACAAAATCAATGAGCATTTGAATTTAAATGAAGGACGGTACTGGTGATGCACCCACATTTGCAGGACATATTTCAGAAATCTGCATATTTCAAAATTGTAAGTCATATTTTTAAAGTAAAAATGCTTTTACTTCACATTTTTGTGCAACAAAGCACCAAAAATATAGTCTATCCTAGTTCTAATTTAAATTACAGCGAGTAGCTGATCTGATAATCAAAGTATCTTCATTACACCAGATTCTATACTATCACAGAGACATTAGTTGTAGCCCTCTACATACCTAAATAAAACTTCTTAATATACAGAGCTAAAACCAGAAGGGTGGTTTGTATACAGTTACAATTGACTAGGCAGGGAGCCTCACCGAGTGAGTGTCCTCTCATTAAATTTTCATTTACATACCTAAACCAGACTTCTCAGTGAAATACAAAAAGTATTGCTAACAATTATTGACTGATTGATTGTAGAAATGAGATCATGCAGCACTTTCTGCACACACAGAGTTACCAACTTTAAGCAACTAGTAAGATGTCGTAATTCACATCTCTGCATAAATTAATCAAATCAAAACCAAAAAAGGGTTGTGAACATGAATATGTATACACAAATTAACTGTAAAAACTACTTTCATATAATTAGACAGTTATGGTTGCAAAGCCCCCTTCATGATATTTCACATCTGATTTTTGTGGACACAGGCAGATATATGATGGGAAATGTGAACTTTTACCAAAATTAAATATGACTATAACGCAACACTAGCTAAACCAAGTGTTTGGTGTAGAATGTGTTACAATTGTTGTTAAGCCCAACTTTTGGAAAAATTTTATTTGACCAAGCAGTGAATAACACTCGAATTGTCATTTCTCCCTCCAATATTAAACGTTTAGATGCAGAGGACAGAAGGCACAAAGCAGAGCATGACAATTATCAAAAGCCAAGGTTGCTGCTGTATACTTATTACTATAATACACATCTGAGTGTAGGCAATTAATTAGACTTGAAAGCATCTTTGAAAAACACAAGCAAAAGGGAATCAATTTTCAATGTCAAGTCAGCGTGTGGGCATGTGCCTTTAGAGTATGTTCACGAACAGACTTTTACAGAAAACAATTTTACATCTCTAACTGCCTCAATCAACGGTACCCACAGCTTGTAAGAATTTAAGTTCAATGGCACATGCCAAACTCTTTAACACCCACAGGAAGTCTTCATCATGCATCTAATGCGAGAGGCAATAAGAACAATTACGCAAGGTAAAATAAGAGCAGGATGATTGGCATACACACTCAAATCTTACAAGGAAGTGACACACCCATTAGTACTAAGGTACATTAAAATGTCAGATGTGAAAAGTGCAACAGCTAGACTTTAAGGGTTGCAAGGGAAAAAATGTTGTACAGTACCGTCTAATACTGGTAACCGACTTTCAACTATATCAGTTCAAAACACACAAGAAACAAAATTAAGTGTCAATGAGGGCAGAAGTATTGTATTTGAAAGGGGATTACAGTCAACTTTCTGCAATGACTACGAAGATATCAGTACACTCACAGCTTGATGTTTAAATTGTATACAGACATAATGTGAAAAAAAACAAGTAGTAAGGCATATTAAAGCAGAAAGGTAGTTGTAGAAATAATTTACAGACAAAGTGAACTATAATAGTGAAGTAATAGAGCAGAAAGCTAGAGCCAAGTTATGCATTTCAAGAAGCAGGCAATCAGAAGGCAAAAGTTACCAATTGAGCATAATGCATGAGGACAGAAGATTACTAAACTGAAGAGAAACAACATGCCTTATTACCTCACAATACCAAATGTAAATGGATACAGTCTAAGATAGGAATGTAGTAGTGATTATTTTAGCTGTGTCTAACATGGCTAACGTGCACCAGATCAGAATTATAACTCCCACTTCCCATGCAGTGTTCAAATATATTTTATGGTTGATCCAGGCTATTCAGTCAGAAAGCCGAGTACAAGACTGACCAAAGACACACTTTTCAACTACGTCTCATGGCAAAAGATTTGAACAGATATTTTGAAAAAATTTCACTTATAGCTTGACATGCTGGTGTTTATTTTGCTTTTTATTTTTACAATTAGAATCTAAAACTTGAAAGTGGCCCCTGTGTTTCGGATTATCTATTGCACAGTCCAAACCTGGTCTGAAAGCATTTTCAGCTAAAACTTGGGCTGGTCGTGGAAAAATACTTTGATCCAGCCGCAACTCGTCACTCAATGCGCGCTTGTGTTTGTATAACTTGCGACTTGAGTTTAAGCTACAAGTTTGTACGGATTCTTTGCTAACAGAAGATTCAGTCATATTAACCAAAGGGCGGTAAAATGTTGCAGATTCTCGCCTAGTAAATGGTTTGTCTGAGAGAAGTCGAGAAAAGTGTTCTGAAAGGAATGAAGTTGACAGAGGGCGATTTCTTTTCAATTTACGATCAGATGTAATAGGGGATGAGCATTCACTCCTGTGCCGTAGGCAGGGTGAATCCAAGCTACTAGTATGTTGAAAATGAGATCTCACAAGAGGAGCCACTGGGCTGGAAAAGGAAGAGTGGCGTAAAGATGCAAGGGGAGGTGGGTGGGACAGTACCTGCGATCCCAAACTTGCAGCAGACGATGTCCTTCGGTGACCCATTGGGATTTTGATTATGAAGTTTTGTTGGTTTTCAGAATGACTCTGATCAGACTGGGCGTCGTAAAACTCGTTGTCTTCGTCCTCGTCTGAAGGGGAGACTTGGGGCATACCTTGCAAGAACAGTGGGAAATTACAGAAAACATTCTAAGCTTAATAGATAACTACCGTATATAAAACTGAAAACCACATACTAGTTCTAGGAGTCTGATGATCTTTGGCAGCCTGCTCCAAATGAGAATGCTGCCTTGCAAGTTGTTCTACAACTTCCTCTAATCTTTGCCGCTGATCACGCTCATGCTGTAGCATCTTCTGCCATTTTCGGCCTTGAGATTGAGCGAGCAGAAGGTAATCTTGACATGCCTGAAGAAAAATTAAAAACGTTTTTAGATCATGTGCACAAAAGTCATAAAATTTGCCTTATTAGTTTTCTCACACTAAGCCTATATTGGTGAATTGGTAATTCGTTTCAAGAAAAAATAGTTTCGGATAGTTACGGAAAAAGATTAATTAGAAGAAATTCGTGGGGGGAATGTGCACTGAGCGTGTCAAATGTGACGGGAATATGCGAAAACTTCAGTAATTCAATTGAAATGGCAACGGACAACAACGACGCCCATAACCTACAAAAAGAACGTCATCCGATTTTGACACAGTTGACGAGAAAAATACCGAAAAACGCGTTGTTCTTGTTGACCTAGACTAAACTGAAGCAACTCCAAGCAAATCACACACACTACGCGACGCGTCAGTACATTTGAGAAGCGCAGTACGATTTCAGATCTGAGAAACGCTCTACGACAAGTCTGCTAGCTGTCATTCGACGGAGAGGCATCTCCACCGACGAGTAAGGAGAGGGCAAATCGTTTATTTGCGAAAATGGATACGAATGATTAACTTAAAGATAGTTTTACCCTCAAGAAGACTAGCGCATTGCGTCGTGCTGAAACAATATCAGACCGACGACTTTACAAGCACTTTGTTCCAGTGTAGTGGCAACACAGCTGCAAACAGGGCTATGACGTCACACCCCTTATGAACCTCGCCCTCACCCCCTCACCTCGCTCGCTACCGCCACTTCCCCTCTGGCTACCCATCCTCTTACACCCCAACGGGAGGTGCCCTCCTCTGAATTTCCCACCCCCAAGCTCTGGTCCGGGTGCATGTGCACCCAGGGCACAAGGTGGGAAGAAGGTTAAGCATTGAAGGTATACACTGACAACCCGCCAAGCCTTATGGGGCATTAAAATTAGGACTAGAAAACACAAGTAAGGTAAAAAGTAAAAGAAAAAAAAAAAAAAAAACCACAAAACAACCCCTTTTGTTGCAGTACACCATTAGATGTTTTTGACAGCAGATGTCACAGAAAATGCACTTCTTTTTGCAGTTGTTATCCCCCAAACTAGGATAATTGGACATCACAATTTTATAGAATTACCAGTTTAAACAACGGCGATGCAATGGTCAATGGTAATCAATAAGTAATTAATTTCCACCAACATTTCAATATTACGAATTGTATCTAAAAAAATATAAGTAGGTGCTACTTGCTGAAAACTGTATGATCGTAATGTTAGTAATAATTCTCGGTGAACAAACTTACATTGATGACAGTTGCTGATGTTATACGGAAAAGTGTAGCTCTCTCATTTACAGCCTTAATTTTGGATGGAACATCAGTTGCAGTATCAATTGTTTCAAGTTCTGACAGTGACCTCTGAAGAGCAGATCCATGCTTCACAATAAGATCATTGCAAGTCTGTAAATCCTCTAGCCGAGCTGATAGATTTTTTAAGATATTTTGCAGTTCTGCTTCCTGGCTTTGAGATTGGTCATCCAAAACTATTTCATCCTCTTCATCTGCACGTATAATAAGTTGGATTAGTTTAGTGCCAAGTTATTTCATAACAGTACAAAATTGTACGAAAATTGTATTACCTGATTCCATAGCTCTAATAGCATTGGATTTGGCTAGTTCCAAAGCAGTTACCCATCTTTGTCTCTCAACTTCATTAGCAGCTCTAAGGTGGAATGTCTGTGTGCCTCCATTAGAAATAACAAATGTGCAAGAATCTTCAGTATGAATCATGGCACCATGAAGACTAATGTTGCCTCGGCACGTGTGGGCCATTTCAGCCTGATTCCTGAAAGAAGGGATCGGAATAATTTAAGTATGTTTCTACATGCATCACAACATGAACACTAAACATTTTCAGCAATATCATGTAAATATGACCACTCTAAAACATGGTGCAATTAAAAAATTCTGCTTGTTTGGGATTTAAGAAATACAAAATGTAGGTTTTGTTTTAATAATATTAGTGGCCAGGAAAGCAGAATTTTCAGATGTTAAAAAGCCTAAAAACTAGTCACAGAAAACATTTAAGGGTAGACTTATTAAGGTTTAGTTTTAATCAGAAGAAGAAAAACAGCTTCAGAAAGTTTTGAATGAGTTGAAAACATAAGTTGGGTTCTTATGAAACAGTAAGTATTGGGATGTTTCACAATAAATCATTGCTAATCCCTGAATTTGGTATACAATACATGATTAGGTATAAAATGTAAGTTAAAGGGTAAATGAGCAATATCCAGCACACAAAATGTTAAACTTAACACTGCTTCACATTTATCATGCAGTAGTAAAAATATTTGGAAGAGGGCTGGCGGAGCACGCTGGGCTTTCACACGCACTTACTCACTGCGAGTCCGCCGCAACCGCCTCCCACGAAAAGATAACTTGGAAGCCTTTGGACTTTCATCCCTAAAATAAGTGCTTATTTATTACTGGATGAGGATAGGGATTAAAGGAGTTAGAAGTGTTTGCTGGATTGTGTTAAAGTACTGATCTTTCCTTAAATGAATGACTGAGTGACTGTTATAGGTATAACATGAGGATATAATATAAAACTGACATATTAGCAAAATTAATAGCTTGTAGGGGAATGATTGGAACAAATGTTCAAATTGAAATTAGTTGATGGAATATTCATTCACGAGAGTAGAAACAGAAGAGCTTTGTTTAGTTGAGAAAGCTTAACAATTGAGGGCAAAATGTGAGAATCCCAAGCGAAGTCAAAAGCAATGCACATAGATCCCAACATTGGTGCAGAATGATTACTATCTTTGACATGGAAGAAAATAATAAAAACAAGAAGATGATGGCGCTTACTAGTTGTTAGCACACCAACAACCGTAAGATATATTGCTTTTGACTTTGCTTAAAGCTTGCTCTTGAATGTCACTCTCAGGAATCAGCTTAGCTAAATGAAGCTTAATGTGTTCGTCTCTTAATTGAAATCCAAGTAACAGAGGTTACACAAGTTTCATGTCAAAATTCCAAATTTCAAATGGCTGAAATCATTATGGTGCCTAACTGGCAGTGATGTCACTTACCACTAAGAGACTAATTCTTACGAAATATCTGTTACTTGGAAATGTCAAAATGTGGTCGTGTTGTGATGAAATTAAAATTGACTGTGCCTGGGCACATAAAAATTAGATTATTGACGAAATCTATAATTTTTAAAGTAATAGAGCAATTTGAAGAGAAAAAATGTGTCTGCAACACAATTTTAAAAGAAAATAGTGCATGCCTGTAGGAGGATGACAGTGTGGTTCAGAATACTATGGTTTGACAAGGAGGAGATGACATAACACTAAATGTACGTTTTGAGATGCTAAAACATTCTAAGCTTAAAGCTAAATGCAAATTTAATGAATTGGAACACGACTGGGAGAATATGGAGCTAACTTTCACAATGTCATTGACAAAGGCCTACTGCTGTAACATTCTGTGTGCTACATACCTGTAGTAGGACAAGAATCCATTTGACAGCACAAACCAGCGGCGCTGGTATCCTTTAATGTAATTAGTCCACTTGGACAGCCATCCTTTCATCTCCGGGTCAGCCTTTTGATCCATGTTGACGGTGTTCTGCTAACAGCTTAAAGGTTCGGAACACGGTTCCACGTAACTCGGGCATCAACCACCATTTTATTAACCAAGATGGCAGCTCCAGTACGGGACGTTCAACTTCAGACATACGATTTCAGAGGGGAACCGCATTGTTTGACGCAGCAATTCAAGTCAATTGAGGCAAATACTGAGGAGCGATCAGAAATAAATAATGATCTTGCAAACTCTGTTTACAAATTGAAAGCTCAGCTGTATTTTCACTTCCTCCACCGTGTACAAAAAGAAACAAATGCAAACGAGCGGAGCGGCGGATGAAGACTGACGGTTGGTGAATTTCTCACAGGCGGTGAGAAGAAGCGCCAATATTTAACTAGGAACCGCAACTATTTATTCTACCTATTGAATGAATGAACGCATGAATGAATGACAAGTAGAAGTACGTAGTAGAATGTACGTCAAAGTTGTAGGCGATTCAAAGAGGATATTATTCAAGCGCGTTGTTTCTCGTCTTTAGCTCGATCAAATGAATGTCAGTAAATGTTGCCGTATGTTCATGTTCATGCTTTCTGAAATATTTGTCATACTGAACTGAGACCAAGACAAAATTCAAATTGGTAGTTCGCGGGTTTTGGGTTTTGCCTTCCTTTTACCGATAATTTACGTTTGTTTTGGTCGTTTGATAACATTTGCAAGCTTGACCTTTTTTAAATGGTTTAATCTCATCAACAAGTTATTTAAAAACATGATTACTTTTCGTTCTATTGTTATTTTTCTTGGGAAGCCCAGCCTATGGGGTGTTTATTGTCTGCCCCATGTGCTTTGAGGGTTAGAATCAATGTGACTTGGATACCTGCTTGATCTGTCCGATCTATCCATCCACGTCCACGTCCATCAATATACATCCATACAAAGGATTTGACAAAGGTACGTAGATATATTAAATATTATTGTTATTATGGGCTGGGAAAACATGTGGCATGAATGTGACAATGTACATCATGCATCAAAGGTAACATCATAACAAAACAAGATTAATGCCTCAAGTTAAAGAAATCTCTTTTAACAGACTATTTAATGTGCACTTCTCTTAAACAACATTGTGACTTACAATGGTTTTGTTTTCTGTGTTCAATGAAAATCAGTATCCCTACCACCGATCACCCATCATTCCTATTTTATTTCATTTCTGATCACAGCTTGAATTTTGGTTTTGGTTTGCTAGTGCAATTTAGATTGTTCAGTTTTACATATCCTAAGATAGATGCTTCTGTGTGACCCGCCAGAACACCCACCATTTTCCAATGCACCCCTATGATTGGGTTGCTGAAACATTTTATATAATTTTGTAATAAAAATACATTTATGGCCTTACTGGACAATAGAAGTCACTAGCAAATCTGGGCTGAATCGGTAAATGTCAAATCAGAATTGATGAGTGAAGGGGTGTAGGTCCTAGTATTGGAAGACCACCTCAGTTCTGCCCATTATTTGCCATCTACCCCCGAGCTGTGCCCGTCCCCCCCATGACCTCATTGAGACGGGGGGCGCGGCCGGCGCGGCTCCGACCAAAGACCCAATCGTCTTTTGGCTCGACCCTGCCAATCTGCTCCCCCACCTGGATACTTGGTGAAGCTGCCTTACTCCGACAAACTCAGTGCACTCTCATTTCGAGTAATTTTTAGTTTTGTTGCCCTCCTAACCGCCCCCCCCCCTTTTCTGCCCCTTTGCACAAAATTCCCACGGGTCATGGAAGTGGCGCCAGAGGAGACTGACTGAAAGGCGATAGGGAAAACGAAAGAGATTTTTGTGTGCTCGACTGGAAGGCCATTGCAGGCCTGTACCCGCGGCCTCAAGGAGGAGGAGGAGGAGGGGGTGTCCTGCGGAGGTCCGGGGCCCTTCCCTTCGCCCCTTTCCTTTCTCAACACCACAACCCCCTTGGTCCTTGGTCATGGTTCTCCAGGACGCACCCACCCCCACACCACCCCCGCCTCTTTCACCTCGTCGTGGGGGCCGTTCGAACGAAGCCTCCCCCGAACGTGCCGAGTCTGAGCCGAGCGAGGCCGACTGCCGAGCCGAAGCCGGTGTCATGGCCCATCCCCATCCCCCTCACCCTTTCTCCTCCTCCCTCCCCCCACAGTGGTCTCGTCCCCGCGCGGCGCTAGCGGCAGGCGGAGCAAGGCGGAGGCGGGTGCTGCGGCCCTCGCGCTCGGCTCGGCGGCGCTGCGCTCAGCTCAGTTCGATTCGCGGCGCGGTCCTGTCCAGAGCTCGACGCCGGCCTGCTGTGCGCGCCGCTCCGCCGGGGCCGAGCCGACTCCGCGTCTGTCGTGCGAGTGTCTGTGAGTGGTGTGTGTGTGTGCGCGTGCGTGCGTGCGTCGCGCGCCGCAGCTGGTCCTCAGTTGAACCCCGAGCTGTCGTCATTCGAGCCTGGTTCAAAGTTCAAACGTGTCGTTCACCCCTTACCTACCCCCCTTCCCCCTCCTATCTCGCCGGTGTGTCTTCGGGCAAGTGTGAACCCCTCCCTTTTTCACCCTCTCACGAGTGTTGTGGCACGGCGGAGTCTCAAGTGCCCCCCCCCCCCCCCCTTTCCGGCGAATTAGTGAAGAATACACCGAATAGCAGGTGTCGAAGCAGAGAAGCCTGCGTGTGTGTGTGTGTGTCTGTGTGAGGGTGCCCTGCACCGGCCAGTGACGTGGGCGTGTAGACCAGCTTGTACTGTGCGTCCAGAAGACTTGCACCTGGACGGATACCTCACGGATACGCCATCTCCCCTTGCGAGTGCCGACGACGGCGCCGCGCGGCCCAGGACGTACCGTCCGCGGCGGCCCGACCCGCGAGGACTGCGTGGATGTAGAGTGGGGGCTGCGGGAGCTCGCGAACTCGAACGGTGAGTAGAGGACGGCCGTGTGGGCGGTCTCGGAATGTGTGCGCGCGCTCGGCGCACTCTGCGAGCGTCGAGACCGTCGCTGCTGTTGGAATCAGCGGAGGGAATGACCAAGCAGGCCGTTGACCCTTGCATAGCAAAAAGAGGGGGGGGGAGGTGATTTTTCACCCCTGCCGCATGTTTTCGTCGGCCCGTTTGGGCGCGACCTACATGGGCGGGCGGCGGGCGGCTCTGCGGCGAAACATCGGAGATGAGATGCTTCGAGGTTATCGCGCTAAACGGCCCGATCAGACGGCCGCCGTTCGGCCGCGAGGCTATCCGCTCATCGCCGGCTGATGATAACCCATGTCCGGTTCCGGTTTGTCGCGCGCGGCCGCGCCTGCCGTCTTTTATTTTGTTTTAATTCTGCATGATTATTGGTGGTCCTTGTTTGAAAAGTGGTAGGAAGGAGGGGGGGCGCTGCAGCATGCTATCGCCCCGCTGTCGTCGGCTGATCTGGCCGACTTGCTACTGGGTGGGGGAGTCCATATGCGGTATGCAGGCGGATCGTAACCGTAGCCCACGTTGCCTACCCACCAGCAGCCAGGCAGTTGGGTGCTTGCATGGATCCCAAAGCCGTTTCTGGGGGCCGACTGCTCCAACAGCTCCCCGTCCTGCACAAGCCAGTCATGGTGCTGCCCAAGACCAAGCCGCGGGCAGCGCGGTGGGAAGCTCCCCCCCCCCCTC
>NW_026267246.1:246129-248483 GCF_000697945.3 Frankliniella occidentalis | reverse complement strand
AAGTACCTAAGGTATCCCAAGTACCTAAGGTATCCCAAGTACCTAAGGTATCCCAAGTACCTAAGGTATCCAAAGTGCCTAAGGTATCCAAAGTACCTAAGATACCCAAAGTACCTTAGGTATTCAAAGTACCTAAGGTTCTTTGTTCCATGAGCGCGACGGGGGCGTCGCACCGAGCAGGGGCTCGCGCTCTCGTGCTTTGTCAACATTGCAACTCGGCGGAAATGAGGATGCGACGAGGAGGGGGGGAAAGAGAGAGGGGTGGCGGCAGGCAGACAGGTCGGGGCCAAGATGGATCAGAATGAAGAGGAGCAAGGAAGGGGAAGGGGGTGATCGGTCTTCCCCCGCGCGACTATCGCGCGACAGCCAGGCGGGCGGGCAGGCAGGCAGGCAGAGGAGGCAGCAGAGGGATACACCGGCGGTGTCGTGGCGCCCGTGTCGCAGTATCGGCATGCGGGTCCCTCGTCGCGGGGAGCCGAGCGGAGCGGATAGCGAAGTGCCGCCGTCGGGTGCAGTAGAGTCTAAAGTAGAGTACTCTGGAAATATCGCAACCACACTGGATAAAAACAGGTGTACGTGACTTGCTCGCGGATTAACGGGGGACGAACGTCTTTGCCAGGGCATTAAAACTGCAAATGCCACTAATTTTTGGGTACCTTCTAACTCTTTTACAAAGCACGCATGCACTACTACTCCGTACTACACTCAACGTAAACGTGACAACTTTTTGTGCGTTTTTCATCAAATCAATTCAAAGATACACGCGGTATGTAACAGCATAACAGACGGCAAAAGTTTGCGGTAAATGGCCAGTAAACTCGCTTCGCCTTTACGATCCCACCGCGGAGCGGAGGTACCCGTGGGATTATAGGGCACCCCCGCGGATGCGCGGTACCATAAGAAATGATCTCGTTACAGGCAGAGAGGGCTGAGTGCGTTTACGCCCCCCCTCCCCTCTCTCCCCGTCGCACACGCACATGCACACACATACACAGACTCGCATGTGCACACTGCTATTCTCCTTTGCCGCTCTCGCCGCGCCTTGCTTCTTTCTTATATGTATTGTGATTGGTCAATCCCCTCCGTGTGTGTGTGTGTGTGTGTGTGTGTGTGTTTGTGTGTGTGTGTGTGTGTGTGTGTGTGTGTGTGTGTGTGTGTGTGTGTGCACGTGCACGTTGTTACTAAAGGCGGCGCCGGCAGCAGGGATAGTATGTGCACCAATTATACCCCTTACCGCCTTTGGACGTGGGAGCAGCGAGCAGCTGGGCCAAAGCTCAGGCGCCACCCTATAAAGCAGGAGCAAGAAAAACGTCCGTTTTGTGTAAAACCCTTTCAAATAATGTCCACTAGTTGTCGATGAGGCGTGGTCGGGCGTGGTCTATAGCAACTAGAAGTGTCGTCGTTTGCCGTCGACGTGACATCTACTAGCCGATTTTTTTATTTTTGGTCATGCGGATATCGTGATTGATCTTTTGCTTTAAAACTCTTTTTGGAACAAGATGTAATAGTAACCGAGAGTGACGTCAGCCGTTTGAAACTCGATTATAGCAGTGTTCAATAATTTTGAGGGTGTGCAGACTGCGCCCCGAACCGCATCCTCCTCAACCCCTTTTCTGTGACGCCTGCAGATAGATAGGTAGATGTTGAACTTCTGCTCGGCACTCCCACGACGACATAGCGGTATTTACTCTCTGTGTGTGTATGTGTGTGAGTGTGATGTGCGCGAGTTTGCACAAGTGACGGCGCCGCCTTGCCGTGTGTACATCGGGCCTCCCGAGCCGATGCGACACATACGGCAGGCTCGCTGGCTACGTATGTGTACCGCGTGTGCGGAATTCCTCCATCATTCTCTAGTGCGATGTATTTTTTTTTTTACTTTTGTTATCACTCCGTGCCATTTTTTTTCTAGTGCCATGTGGCGCTTTTGCACAGCGCTGAACATGGTATTTTTCCTGCAGTGGTAGTACGTATTGCGAAAAGGTGTGTGTTCCAAAGAAAGCTTTTCGAGCTTTTGTATTCGCTAACAAGCAGGCAATTTACGAGCACATAATTTCGCACCGCATGGTCTCTCTTCCCTCCAATGTATAGCTGAATTCGTGCATTCAAATTTCTTTTTCATTGCCATGTACGAAAGAGACAGCGGGGCACATACATCCTCCCCCCCTCTCTCCCTCCCCCTCCCTCGCCGTATGTGTGCGGGGCCATACGGAGCCTACACCGCGCAGCACGTAAGGAAACAATGAGTCGGTCGCACCTGTGCAGCTCCGCCACGCCTCGCCACGCCTCGCCACGCCGCAGACCGCAGAGCAGAGCCGCATCATTCAGTCTAAGGGGCGCAGGGAGGGGGGAGGGGG
>NW_026267246.1:242871-246079 GCF_000697945.3 Frankliniella occidentalis | reverse complement strand
GATCCAAAACTGGGACCTCCCCAGGTACCCCAGTGTCCCCACCGTATCTCTCTACACCGTGCAGCAGCCGTAGCAGCAGCCCGAGGAAGGGGAGGGGAAGGGTGCGTGGCAGGCGAGAGTCGAGCCGGGGACAAGTGGTGGGGGTGGGCGAACTGGGTAATTGTCATCTTTGCAAAGTCGTTTTTTCTCGCACAATGTTTAACTACACACTTTTCCAAGACACTATATGTAAAGGGTTGGGTGACTGCAGCTTGTGTGATCACAATGTGGCCCGGCCAAAGTACGTGAATTGGGGGTCGCCCAGAAAGCATGGTTATTTGCCTTCGATTCATTGATTCATTGTGCAAATAACGGGAGCTCGGCGCCTGCGAGCCTCGGGGTAGGCCACCCCGCTCTGCACGCATGCACGCCAGGCAAGATATTGCCTACCCATCAGGCGTTAATGGCGTTGCGTAGAACTTGGCAGTTTCAGTTAACGGCGAATAACGGAAGAAGTTTCTAGAGAGACACATTTATGTAAATGTGCACTGTTAAGTAGTTGTTGTTGTTGAAAAACAAGCATTTTGTGATGACAAACTGCAGTTCAGCAGTAACAAAGTCGTTAAAAAACATCAAACTTTGTTTGTTATTTAACACCTTTTAATGTTACTAGACAGTAAACACATGCAACTGAACGACAATTGTTTTTACACTCTATGGCCGTTTGTCATTATACAAAATGCCGCTGTTGCGTTACACTCAAAGGTGACAATTAACAACATTATTGTTTGTTTTCTTTGCAATATGTTGTAATCAGAATGCTCACAAAACAATCGCAACACGTCGGGATGTGCTAAAATCAAATAACCCATTTCTTTTGGGTGCAGCTTATGTGTTTGACTTTGTTTTGCCGGTGAGCTGCGCCCCCCCCCCCCTCCTGGCCGAGCCGTGTCGGGTTGCCGTTCGCCTCGCGCTCGCCCGTCGCTTTCGTCGCTTGTCCCCTCTCTTTGCAGCGGGCGGGCCGGGGCGCACCTGGGTCCCTTGCTGAACAGCGGCGGGAGGGGTGGGGTTCGTTTGTATCCTCACTGGCGGTGCGTGTTGCACTGGTTGTTGTTGTTGCTGAAAAAAGAAAAAGACGCAGATCAAACAAACTCGGTGTAAACAGCCACCCCCGCCCCGTCCGTCCGTTCGCGTGCACTGGTGTACTTACGTGGCGTGGTCAGTGCGGTGTGCTGAGAGCGGGGCGGGGCGGGGCGACCACTCAGACGGGACAGCAGCTGCAACAAGTTAGTGCACGGCCCCGCTTTGCTGGCCCCGCCCCTGCCGGCCGAGTGTTTGGAGCCCGTGTTCAAATAAAGAAAACGTTGCTTTGTTGTTTGCTGAAACTGAAAGGGCGGTGGAAGTGGCGGGGGAGAGGGTGAAGGTGAAGGCAGAATTGCACCTATGAATATCTGCTCGATTTTTGTTTCGAGCCAATAACCACCACCAGTGGGGTTGTTGCAGACGAGATGAGGTAGGATAGACAAGGTTAGCATCCGCCCACCAAGCAGCCTCCTCGCGCCTGAGAGAGTGCAGTTCCGCCTCCAGGGCCCTTCCCTCAAGGGTTGGGAGGAAAGGGGGGGTGGGGCAGGGGGGCGCCATCGCGTTCAACTTTTATATCATATCGTTCGCCGAGACATTCGGCGAGTTTTATATTGCAATTTATTATTCGACTCACACTCTCATCCCCCTGCAGTGGTATGGTCCCTTGCCAGGTCCTTTCTCCTCCTCTCACCCCACGCACCCTCTCCCCACCCCCCCTCTCGGCCGGTAGCGACCGACCCGACGCTGCTTGCTCCCCGCTCTCGCCATAAAACGGAGTGCTTCATGGAGTGTTTGCTTTGGTTAACTTCTGGCTGGCGCGGCGTACACGGCATGGCAACTGCCCCCACCCCTTTCCTGCTATCGGTTGCCCCCGCTCCCTCTTCTCCGACCCTGGTCAAGAATCAGTCAGAAAGGGTCTTCCCGGCCCGTGGCTAGCGCCTGGCCCCGTGCGAGTGGGCAACACGACGGGGCCGTCCGCATTTGCACACTCGGTGTGCGTAGCTTAATCACGGTTAAAAGAATGCCTCAGATTTTAAGGATAATCCACAAAAATGTGGAAAAATCACAAATTTTTCGAGGAGACCTCCTCGAAATCTGAGAAGCTTTCCTCAAACCAAGTAATTTCCTCAAAATTTTCCCCTTTCCCTCAAAAAATGAGACATTGTTTTTATCGTGTAATTTGGCGCAGCATCGTAGAGGAAGAGCCAGATGCCAGATACAGAGAGGTGCACCTCACCCATGCCACTGTTACAGGCGTCGCGCGTCGTGCTAATCGTGCGACATTTCGTTCTACTCGTTGTAACAGAGGGGCTTTTCTGCCGCTGAGATTTGCGGGGGTGTTTTATCGGCGGCTGTGACCCTCCGCTTCGAGTGCCCCTGCTGTACCCGCGCTCTCGTTTCGTTGCTGTCGGCTTTTGAGATCAGCAATGAGACGCAATACGACGACAACCCGTGACTGCTGCCGCCGCCGCCGCGCCACTGCACCCGCTCTGCACCCGGCGGAAACTTTTCCCTTCTGTTCTGTCGACGCGCAATTCGACCCCGTCCGCGGCGCCCCGCTAGCCTTTCTGCTTTTATTTTCATGTGCTTTCTGTCGGATTGAGCTAGGCCCGGCGCGGCCCGGCGTAAGAGTCTCTCTCTCTCTCTCGCTCTCTCTCTCTCTCGCTCTCTCTCTCTCTCTCGCTCTCTCTCGCTCTCTCTCTCTCGCTCTCTCTCTCTCTCGCTCTCTCTCTCGCTCTCTCTCTCGCTCTCTCGCTCTCTCTCTCGCTCTCTCTCTCATTCTCTCTCTCGCTCTCTTTCTCCCCGTGTGTGTGAAAGAGAGAGAAGGAGGGACGGAGGGAGGGAGAGGGAGAGAGGTCTCCTCCTAGGCGCATGCAGCAGGGCCGAGGAGGCCTCCGCTGGCAGCGTGCCCCGGCATTGTTCCGCCCCGCATGGAGTTTTAATTGGGGGGGACCCCTCTGCTAATTAGCAGTACTTTGATTTTCATGCGACGGCGACGCCGGGGCATCGCGGTGGTGTTTGGTGCTGCCAGTGGTAGTGGTGCGAGTGGGTGTTTGGTGCTGTTTGGTCGCGGGTGCTGTCGGTCGTAACGCCGCGTGCTTTCGGTTTGCTAAGAGAGAGAGAGAGAGAGAGAGAGAGAGAGAGA